>NC_041402.2:15739241-15815318 GCF_900747795.2 Erpetoichthys calabaricus | reverse complement strand
ATCAAATGCAAACGTGACATAATCAAATGCAAATTGTCGTTCAAACGTTAAATCACGTAATCAAATGCAATAACGACGTAATAATTCAGTAAATACTTTATTTTGTTCATTTTTCATTTTTTTAACTGTGGCATCTGGTGAAAGAAGCTTCTCGCGCCTCAAACTAATCAAGAATTACTTGAGGTCAACAATTCACGAAGATAGATTGAACAATTTGGCAATTCTTGCTATTGAGCGTGATCTATGTAGGAAACAAAATTTTGATGATATACTGTATGACTTCGCTACACGCAAGGCTCGTAAAGTAAAGTTAATTTGATCGTGATTTTGTACTTAGTATAGAATGAATAAAATGCAAAGACGAATTTATTTTCTAATACAAAATCTTAATTTTCACTTATTATCCTTATCCCTACCCCGACTGGGCCCCGCGCAATCCGTTTCGCATAGGGCCCCGCAATTGTTAGGGCCGGCCCTGAGTACACTCTTAGTAGTTTTTAAAACTCTTTCTTTATACGTTTATTATTCATTTGCTCAGAGGTTGATGCACTTGCTGCTTTCTGAGCACCTCTTTTCTCGACCCTAGCAGCCCGCTTCTTCTCTTCTTCTCGCATTAAAATTGATTTAGTCCACTTTTGTGTTGCAATTACTTAGTACATTTCCCTAAATTTTTTACTTGAGCTGGCACTTAAGTCTTCAATCTGCCTCAAGAATGATTTAAGATATGAAGAGGTAGGGGAAGTGACGGCGAAGGTGGAAGGAATGAGAACGGCACCCATACGCATGTGCCGCACAGCCCCCCTGCTGGCCGCTGCAGAGAGTTGATTCTACTGTAAAATAAAATAAAAATTAAAAGAATTATAACCCTGGAGGTCAATCATCACCTCGAAAACAGATAGTAGACGTCACATAGTAGATGTGTACCAAATTTCAGGTCAATAGGTCAAATGGTTTGTGAGCTGCAGGCGATTTAAAATCCTGGACAGACAAACAGACAGCCACGGTAGCGTATTATATAAGATTTTTTTTGGTGTTTGCATTTTCCTGTTTTTTGGAGTACATATACTGTATTTTCATGCTTAGATCCATGCAATGTTTTATATATTAAACCTCTGGTCCTTTTGAAGAGCTGCTTAACACATCTGCAAATCTCAGTAGTAGGAGTAAGCCAGGAGTTCTTGTCTTCTTATTTCACTACTGACACTGCCTTGTGGAAGATGTGCAAGGAAGAATCTTGTTGAATGCATTTAAACTTAAAATTAAATCAAAATTATACACACGTGAACAATTCTACTTTGTGGTTTTTGAATTATTTGTGAAAATATCACCTAAAGCATGTAAAACATTAAACATAATTTTTTATTTTACATAACTTCTTACACTAGAAGCTGTGGAATATGGCCGGAGGTGATATAGAGGTGCCCCGAGTTCCAGCAGGACATCATGGACAGTGGAGTTGTTCATCACAGCCCTACTGGATACCTTGGGAACCTCCAGGGCACACTGCAGGAAGGCCCAGAGACTTTTGTTTCACCTATAACCCGGAAGTGCGTCTTAGTCATGGCGACAGAGCGAATGACACACTTCCGGGTTGAAGATAAGGAGCGTTTATCTGACCCAGAAGTGTTCACGGTCACATGGACAGAGAGAGAGAAACGCTTCCGGGTCACGGACTATATAAAGGACTGTGAGAGACCAGAGCATTGAGCTGAGTTAGGTGGAAGGGTGGCAACGCGTCTGGGAGTGGAGGATTGTATTGATTGTTTATTGGAGATTATTGATTTATTGGAGTATAGTGGAGTGGAGGGTGCTTTGTGCACTTTACTATAATAAAATATTAATTTTGGACTTTTATCCTGTGTCTGACGTCTGGTCTGAGGGTTCAAGGGGTCACGGGGACCCATAAACTGTCACAAAGCATACTTACACAATTTGTAATACAGTAATAATAATAATATCAGTATAAAATATAAATAATATCAATACAGTCCATCAAATGTATTCTACAAGGAGAGCATGTGAGCTCCTTTTCAACAACAACTTTGGGAGCACTCAGTGCTCATATTCTGAACTTCAGCCACACGTTGTTTTCATCATAAATAAAATGCAGCCTCTTTGTGTAATTATTATGACCGAATTGCTAGTTGTGTTCAACTGGAATGTGTCCCAGGCCTGGGCCCCTCACAGCAGGAAGCAGCAGTGAAGCAGAACACCAGGCTGGAAAAGTAATCAGCTTGTCTGTTTGTCTTTTCTTGCAGACAGATTTCTATCATGTTTAAATTTGCAACTGCACTGCACCAGCTGTTTAAATTGACCAATTCTGAATCAGGAAAGCAAGTGAAAATTAAACCAAAGAACTGTATTCTGTGACAAATTAGATGTCTCTAGGTAAATATAAGGTGATTTCAAATATTAATCTTTTCTTAGATTATCTTTGTTAATTTTTATATTGTACTCTCCACCAAAGAAAGGCCTAGAACATGGTGATTAGTGGCCTAGTCAATACTGTAACAATAAATGGATGGCAAAGGGAAAAGAAAAGAAGGACGCATGCACTAGCAAGGTCAGTGTATGTCTCCATGGGGGAAAGGAAGGGGGCTACTGGAAAGTTGTTCTTTTTGCATCTGGGATGTCCAGTTAGGGCTATAGACAGTGGAAACTGAGAAGTAAGAGTGATGTATGGGCTGAGTTAAATCATATAATTTCATTTAGGATGTTAGAGGATATGTGATCCAGCAGTTGCCAGGAACACCTGCCTTTCCTTATAAACAGAATGAGAGATCAAAGATGGGTGACCTCCAGGCCACCAGATTGTAGAAGTCATGACCCCAGTCTGGGAAATCAAGGATTGAGCTGCTCATTTAAATGGTGAGACTTGATTTCCTATAGATAGTCACACATGTGTACTTCAAGGCTCGTTGAATGGTAATACCATCACAAGTCAGTGGTTGGCACTGTCATCATATAACGCCTCTGCTCTTTTACTATCTGGAGATCTGAAGACTGAAGGTTTGACAACAACTGACATCACTTCAGCCTTCTGGTCACCTGAGCCCATCCTTTTCACCTCTTCTGTCCCCTAACCAGCTCAAGCACCATCTTGAGTCAGTCTGGCATTGGACTAGCATCTGGAAAGATGTCTCTACAATCTGTGTTAACTGTGTTTTTTTTTTTGTTCTTTCCACCAATAATATGGGATCACCAGCAGCTTCCCCAACCCTTTATGCTTTTGCTAATGCTTATTTCACTCTATATAGATATACACACGTGTGTTTAATAGTCATTACATTCCAGAGAGTGGCGGTGTAACCTAATGCCTTTTCTCTTCCTCCCTCTACGTATGATTGATGGGTCTTCTATTTCTGACATCACTTATAATACAATACAATACAATTTATTTTTGTATAGCCCAAAATCACACAAGAAGTGCTGCAATGGGCTTTAACAAGCCTTGCCTCTTGACAGCCCCCCAGCCTTGACTCCCAAAAAAACCCTTGTAGGAAAAAAAATGGAAGAAACCCTGGGAAAGGCAGTTTAAAGAGAGACCCCTTTCCAGGTAGGCTGGGCGTGCAGTGGGTGTCAAAGAGAAGGGGGTCAATATAATACAATGCACAGAACAAAACAAATTATCAATACAGTATAAAAATAAAAATTTTACAACTACAGAGCAGAATTTAACAGTAAATGATATCACATAATATGATTTGGATTTGTTCAGAGTCCTGGACACCTCAGCCATCAAGATGCCTCCCCCATTTGGCCATTCCACGGCTGAAACAGCGCTGGGCCAGCCAATCCGATGAAAGGACCCCTCTTTCTCACAATTCCTGCAATCCTCCATCAGGGATGACTTTACCTTAGGCAGGCAAAACAACTTGGCAGGTGGGCCGTGGCACCAAGTGCCACATTTGAGTACCGAGAATAGAAACGGAATAGGTGAGGGTTAGTAACCAATTATCATGTTACTTATGTTTTAGTGCTAATGACTAACAACAGAGATGCAGTCTGTACAGTTAATCAGCAGCTCTAGTCAGGGTGTGCTAAACTGAAGTTGTGAGTCTTCAGCCGGGATTTAAAGACCGAAGGAGCATCTCTTATAGTAGCATGCAGACCACTCCACAGTTTAGGGGCCCTGTAACTGAAAGCTCGACCTCCCACTGTTATTTTATTAATCCTTGGAATCATAAGCAGACCGGCATCTTGAGATCTTTATGTGCGCTCTGGTTTGTATGTCATGATAAGTTCAGACAAGTAAGCCGGAGCTTGGCCATTTAATGCTTTATATGTTGAAAGGAGGATTTTGAAATCTGCCCTAAACTTAACTGGGAGCTAGTGTAAGGATTTAAGAACTGGAGTTATGTGTTCGTATTTTCTTGTTCTTGTATTTTTGCAGCAGCATTTTGGATTAACTGGACGCTGTATAAAGAACAGATTGAACACCCAGTGAACACCGCATTGCAGTAGTCAATCCTACTAGAAATAAATGCATGAATTAATTTCTCAGAATCCTGTTATTTAGAAAGCGCCTTAATTTCCCAACAATTTTAAGATGGAAGAAACATGATTTGGACAACTTTGTAATACAGTATGCGCTTTAAATGACATGCTAGAGTCAAAGTTAACTCCTAGATTGTGGGCTGATTCAGTAAAATTAATGGCGATTCCAACTGAGTTAAATGATGACAAAATATTGTTGTGATCAGCGTCATTCCCTCCAACAATTAACATCTCTGTTTTATCTGGGTTTAAAGACAAGTAGATCTCATCCATCCACTCCTTTAATTCACTAACACAACTAATTAAAGACAACATTGGAGAAACTTCATTTGATCTAAAAGAAAGGTATAAGTTCCAGTTTCCATCCAGAAGCCGCCCCTTTTGGCTTACAGACATCATATCCGGCATCAATGGCATTTTGAAGCTATTTTGAAGAAGGATCCCATCGGAACAAAATGACTAATTCTTATTTATCAGTTGATCACTTGCTTTTGAACCATCACAATATACGGGGATCACCATGGTGCCCCAACTCTATATATATACATATATATATATATATATATATATATATATATATATATATATATATATATATATATATATATATATATATATATATATATATTGTGGGGACGGGCCGGACACAGACAGGCAGACACTGATGGTTTAGTCACCAACACATGTTTATTATACATTTCTACTATTTACAAAAGTACAGCACACAACCCAGTGCCCCTGCACCACACACCCTCAAGTCCGGGCCTCTTTCAATGCCTCTCTCTTCACCTCCTCCACTCCTCTCCTCCGAGCTCTGTCATCTTCCACCCGACTCCAGCTGACGAATTGAGGGATGTGGCCCCTTTTATGTTGCCCTGCATATGCTTCAGGTGCCCCTTGATGAACTTCCGCTGGCACTTCTTGTTGTGGCTGAAGTGCCGGCTGAGCACCCGGAAGCACTCTGCGTGTCCCTGATTTTCCTTCTGCCAGCACCTCCTGGTGTGGCGGAAGTGCTGATGTCCAGGGCTTCATAGGCATTTGGGCGCCCCCTGGCGGTGACCACGGGCCCCTATAGGGTTGAGCTTCCATGCTCTGTTCCCGTGGTTCCCATACCAACCAGGGTGGCTGCCCTCTCGTGGTCCAGAGGAGGCGTAGTCCCTCTTCCGGTCCTTCCAGGCAGCAGCCACTCGCTGCAACACATATACATATATATATATACACATCATATATATATATACATATATAATCATCTTCTTCCATATCTTTCTGTCCTCGTCATCTTGCTCTGTCACACCCATCACCTGCATATCCTCTCTCACCAAATCCATAAACATTCTCTTAGGCCTTCCTCTTTTCGTCTTGACTGGCAGCTTTATCCCTAGAATCCTTCTCCCAATATGCCAAGCCTCTCTCCTTTCCACAATATTTTGGAGTGTTTCTGTGGGAATTTGCACCCATTTATTCTGTAGATCATTTAGGAGGTCAGGCACTGATGTTGGATGAGAAGGCCTGGCTCACAATCTCGATTCCAGTTCATCCAATGCTGAACTCATTCCACCATGTCTTTATGGACCTTGCTTTGTGCTCTGGGGCACAGTCATACTGGAGTAGAAAAGGGCCTTCCCCAAACTGTTTCCACAAAGTTGGAAGCATAGCATTGTCCAAAATGTCCTGGTATGCTGAAGCATTAAGATTGCCCTTCACTGGAAGCAAGAGGCCAAGCCCACACCTGAAAAACAGCCTCACACCATTATCTCTCCTCCACCAAACTTCACAGCTGGCACAATGCACTCAGGCAGGTAACATTCTCCCGGCATCTGCCATAAGTCGCCCCTCTGACTGCCAAACAGAGAAGTGTGATTCATCACTCCATAGCACACGTTACACTGCTCCACAGTCCTGTGGTGGTGGGCTTTACATCACTCCATCTGACACTTGGAATTGGACTTGGTGATGGGAGGCTTGCATGCAGCTGCTCGGCCATGGAAACCCATTCCATTGTTTTTGTGCTTACATTAATGCCAGTGGAAGTTTGGAACTTATCAGCTATGGAATCACCAGAACGTTGGAGACTTTTATGCACCTTAGCAGTCATTGACCGGGCTCTGTGACTTTATGTGGTCTTCTGCTTTGTGGCTGAGTTGCTGTTGTTCCTAAACGCTTCCATTTTCCAATAAGACCACTTAATGTTGACCATGGAATATCCAGCAGAGATGAAATTTCACGAACCGTCTTATTGCAGAGGTGGCATCCTATCACAGTACCTCGCTTGAAGCCACTGAGCTCTTCAGAACGACCCATCTATCTATCTATCTATCTATCTATCTATCTATCTATCTATCTATCTATCTATCTATCTATCTATCTATCTATCTATCTATCTATCTATCTATCTATCTATCTATCTATCTTTTATATAGTGCATTTCATATCTATCTATCTATCTTTTATATAGTGCCTTTCATATCTATCTATCTATCTATCTTTTATATAGTGCATTTCATATCTATCTATCTATCTTTTATATAGTGCCTTTCATATCTATCTATCTATCTATCATATTGTGCCTATCCATATCTATCTATCTATCTATCTATCTATCTATCTATCTATCTATCTATCTATCTATCTATCTATCTATCATATTGTGCCTATCCATATCTATCTATCTATCTATCTATCTATCTATCTATCTATCTATCTATCTATCTATCTATCTATCTATCTATCTATCTAATTAACCTATTTTTTCTTTTCAGGAAAAAAATTCAGTTATATTTTTGCAAATTTCAAAATATTATATATTTATGGTAGTTTAAATCCCATGCACAAATTCACAATTGCAAAAAGAGTTTTAATAAAGTGGACAGGTTTTGAACACTTTTCAGTCACAACAGATGGGAAGTGTTATCTGTGTCAATGCATTGTAGAAGATGATGGTGAAAAAGTATGTGACACAAAAATTAGTAGTTTTACTGTTTCCAAAAAATATCTGCCTTTAAGAGCATCCAATTTAAAAAGACATTTGCAGCTCTTTCTTCCAGAAATGTTAGAAGCTGTACTTAGCAGGATTAAATGCCTTGTATCTTGTATTTTGTGTGCTTCAATGAACAAAGTAAATATATGAATTATATTAGTTATTTAAAATCAGAGAAGTCAGAGTCAGTGGTACCATAAGCTGAGCAGGCTCAGTCACACGTCCGAGTTGGAGTCAAAGTTTTTGTGTGCCGACTCCACAGCCCTGCCTCTGTCTACACTGGCATGTACATTGATTGCCACTGTGAGTTTTTGTAAGTCTGTTGGCCCAAGCTAATCCCTTCCCTGATCTGTGCAGCCTTGATGCCTGTTGTAAAATTGACAATTCATTGTGGACTGGGTAATCCATACTAACAATTATAAAATACAGTAAAAGGGCAAATAATTAGTGAAAAAGAAAAAGACAGAAACATTAAATACAATAGTCTGTCTGTGAGGGTTCATCTTTCACATTTACCATTCAGTTTTTAATTCTTTTTGACCTTTGCTTTGTCTTCTGACTTTGAAATTCTTGTGGGTTTGTGTTTCAGATTTCACTGACTGTTACTGATCTTTAGCTTCTCAACCTTTATCTTGTTTCACGTCTTGCTCCAGTACATTAAGCAATCATTTACAGCCCATTAACTTAACTACTTGGCCACACTGCCAGGCACAGAATGTCAAATCTTCTATATATAGATATACAGTGAGTATAAAGAGTATTCACTACATTTTTTATCTTATGTAACATTGAATTACGGTAGATTTAATTTCCCCCAGGTAAATGATGCACACAAACTTTGCTGCCCATATCATCTAAAAGTGAACATATTTCCCCAGACCAGGCCACCTTCTTCCATTGCTCCATTGTCCAGTTCTGATGCTCTTTCGTCTGTAGACAGGGGTCAGCATGGGGACTCTGACCAGCCTGTGGCTCTGCAGCCCTATACTCAACAAGCTCTAATGCACTGTGTGTTATAACACATATTTTCTCATGGCTAGAATTAAGTTTTTCTTCAATTTGTGCTATACTAGCTATTCTGTGGGATTGGACCAGACAGGCTAACCCTCTCACCCCACGCACATCCATGAACCTTGGGCTCCCATGACCCTGTCGCTGGTTCACCAGTTTTCCTTCCTTGGACCACTTTTGGTAGGTAATGACCACTGTCTATTGGAAACACCCTACCCCTGTCATTTTGGAGAAGCTCTGACCCAGTTGTCTAGCCATCACAATTTGTCCCTTTGGCAAAGTCTCTCAGATTCTTTCTCTTGCCCATTTCTCTTGCATCCAACACATCACCTTCAAGAACTGACTCTTCACTTGCCGCCTAATATATCCCACCACTTGACAGGTGTCATTGGGACGAGTTGATCCTTGTGGTTTTAATGTTGTGGCTGATCAGTGTATGTGATGAATGATTTTGTATTTTATATTGTAATTCATTTAGAGCACCATGAAGAGATCTTTTGAATTATAGAGTCTTTTTTTTCTGTTCATCATTGTCAATAAGTCAGATTAAACCCACTGTGATAAAATGTGGAAACTTACAAAGGAGGTGAATGCTTTTTATAGGCACATAACCCTTAGTCCCCTCGTTTGTCAAATGTGTCTTCCTTTCTGTCATATTTGCTAAAAAGCAGAACTGCTCAGTTTCAATAGTGAAATGCAACGCATATCAAAACTTTGAATATTTCAAGACAGAACTCAAGTGGCCTCCCTTTCTACAAAAGGCAGCACCGAAGCCATTTAATTGCTTCCGATTTTGTTTGTGGGCTCTAACAGGAAGACACTAGACTTGAACTTTCATGCTTGGCTTCACAGTGATGTGAGCTGGCGTGTCTGATGACCCCTGGGGTAAAGGAGAGTTATGTGCTTAATTTGTAGGAATTAAGATGCCTAAATCCACCCATCTTGGTTCACCCACTATCACCCTATAAAATCTGTCAGACTCCCGGCAACATGCTAATTAACCCATATGGCTTCTCTTCCCCTTTACCCTTCTGCCAGCTTAATGCTCAAAAACGCTTGATGTTTCAATAGCGGTTATGAAAAATGAAGGCAATATTTAATTACCAGTAATGGTGCATTGCACAATAACGTGCAGTGAATTCACTTGACTTGAGAATTCCTAGTTTTCATCCTCTTTCTCTGTACGTTTAACCTTTCGTTTGTTCAGAGGTTGATGTGCTAGCTGCTTCCTGAGCAGCTCTTCTTTTCTTTTCTCCACCCTAGCGGCCAGCTTCTCTTTGTCTTTCTTCGGCATCTTTTCGTGTTAACGCTGATTAAGTCAGAGTTTGTGTTGCAATTACTTAGTACGTTTTCTTTATTTTTTCACTTAAGCTGGTACTTAAGTCTTCAATCTGCCTCAAGAATGATTTAAGACATGAAGAGGTAGGGGAATTGACGGCGAAAGTGGTAGGGAATGAGAACAGCGCCCGTACGCATGCGCCTCACGGCCACCCTGCTAGCCACTGCCAAGAGTAGATTCAACAATAAAATAAAATAAAAAGAAGAATAACCTTGGAGGTCAATCATCACCCTGAAAGCGAATAGTAGACATCATGTAGTATATGTGTACCAAATTTCAGGTCAATAGGTCAAACGGTTTGTGAGCTACACGTGATTTGAAATCCTGGACAGACAAACGAACAGCCACAGTAGTGTATTATATATAAAGATATTAATGAGTGTACACTGAATCTTTATTCGACGTGTGCGCATATTTATCAAGCATCTCAGAATTACTCCTAGGAACTGTGCTAAAGAATAACTAGGATAAGAATTTGTCCCACCTCAGTGTAGGTCATGAGAAGTTGTTATGAAGTATCCTACATCGATTTCCAGCAAAGAGTAGGAGTCACATTTGAGAATGAATGATGTCACATCAAAATGGCATTCAGGAAGGCGTTTTGTAGTTTCCATGGAACTCAAGAAGATGCTTTCTAGATTTCTGATACCAACGCTAGGGATTCACCACAAGATGATGATAATAATAATAATAATTAGACATACAGTACAGTGATGCCTTGGCTTGCAAGCATAATTCGTTCTGGAAATGTGCATGTAATCCAAAGCACTTGTATATCATAGGGAATTTCCCCATAAGAAATAATGGAAATTCAGATCATTCATTCCACAACCCAAAAATATTCATATAAAAATGATTAATACAAAATATAAAATAAAAATACATAAAACAAATTAACCTGCACTTTACTTTTGAAAAAAATTGTGGCTGATGTGAGGGAGACGAGAGAGAGGAGGAAGGAGGAGGGTTATTGTGTAGGACGAATTTCTCTATAACTAACGGAATCCCTGCTATCTGTTGGCTCACTGGAATCTCTTTCTCTTTTTGCGACCTTAACAAGGAAACCTATCCAATGACAGTTGCTTTTGCCTCCTTTTGAGGATTTCGCGTAAATGTGACATTGCATTGTCGTTAAACAGATTCATCGCTCGCACTGCTACAGCCTGATTGGACACAAAATAAAAAAATGCTTTACGCACACACACACACACACACACGCACACACACACACGCACACACACACACACACACACACACACACGCACACACACGTGGTCACAATGCTATAGTAAACAGTATACACTTGTACGGATGTTGACTATATGAGCAAGGCACGCCAACTGAGACCGAGCATGGGAGATGATTACCCACAATCCCACAGCGAGAGAGAGAGAAAAACCATTGGCTTAGTTGTGATCACGCGACACTCTGCAGACAACGCGTATACATACTACTCATATTGCAAGACCTCACTCGTTTATCTAGTTAAAATTTATTACAAATTTTTGCTCATCTTGTAAAACACTCGCTGACCAAGTTACTCGCAATCCAAGGTTTTACTGTATATAAATGAAAGACCTGTGTGTGTGTGTGTGTGTGTGTGTGGAGCAGTCCACTCTGCTCACGCTCAACTACAGCCACTAGATGACACATGCATACACTTTTAAAGTGTCACTGTTTGCATGCACCTCACTTCTCACTATGAAAGGCCTGTGTGCAGCAAACGCTGCTGTACAGCAACGACATTGTGATAATGACACAGATGAAGAGAAAACAACAACGTGGCTCAACAACGTGTAAGTGAAACACCTCAGCAACAGAGGGCAAGGCTTGAAGTTTTCACTAAAAACATTTTCTATCTGGTGTTATTTTCTTGAGAAAAAGATTAATTGGACTCATATGCCAGCGGTACGGCTAAGATATGGTATCACTGGTGTCATCTTATGAATGCCAGTGGGGCAGAAAGCACAGGTGGGTCCAACGTCCTCTGCCCTGGGTAATTCTTAAGAGTTAGCTGACGCCTCTCCAAGTTCACAAATAAAACTGGTAGGGGGTCTTTGGGTTGTTTATTGTCTCGAAGACCATATGCAGCTAATAATGATCATAACGTTCAAAATAGTAGGAGAAGATGAAGATCAAAAAGAAGTAGAACAACAAGGAAAACATTATAAAGCAGGACATTCAGGGCTGGATTTATATGAAAAGAGGCCCTAGGCTATTCCACTTATGAGGCCCTTTCACCTTCCATTTTTAAGTTTGTAAATTACATGAGAGATAAAAAAATTTTGCTAACAATTTGAATGTAGGCCCCTCTTGATCTTGAGGCCCTAGGCTGAAGCCTAGATGGCCTATAGGAAAATCCGGCCCTGAGGACATTGCATTAATACATATGTAATTGTGGCTACTTTGCAACAGCATGAAGAATATAAGTAACAGCCCAATAAGCATCAAGATTGAAAGACTGAAAAACACACACACATACACACACACACACACACACATACACACACACTGAATGAGATTAATGCCTGATAACAGGCACGTTTATTTAAGAATGAACAATCCACAGCCATACTTTCAGAAGAATAATCTTCTCACTGTTATGGCCACAGCAAATACCTTACGAAGTAAGTTATTGAAACTAGCCGCAGCTATTCTTGTTTCTGAAGTCACATTCTCTCTTCCAGTGCTCCTGATCATTTTCCTGAGTTGCATGATGTGTCTGTTGTCACACGCTTGCACCTTGGAGACAGCTTAAAGGTTCTGGTGGTGGTAATTCCACTCCAATCCACAAGATGGCACTGTTTACTAATGCCTCTTCTCTTCCTTCCTCTACAGCCCTACCATCTCTGATGTTACTTTTTTCGGTGTCTGTCCCCCTGGATCCACCTACCTCTTCCTGCCTGGCCTATACTTAACCAGAAGTGTCGCCATCTTGAAACACCCACTTTGAGTCTCACATCTATAAAGTTATCTTTTTGCCTTTTTTCAACATGTTTACAACTTGTGTTTATTTTCAATTATATGGGGTTTGCCTACTGGTGCCCCAAACCTTAATGCTTGTCTGTATTTTTTGTTACATTGCCTATCTCTATGATCTCCACTTATCTTCTGTGGGACACTTTTTATCCAACATCTCAGGGGTCTGAGATTTTTGTTATGAACTTAAGAGGTCCCAAGCATGAAAGTTAAAAAAATGCACAAAATGCCCACTAGAGGGGGAAATGTAATCAAAAACCCAGCTAGTCATGCAAAGGGCAACATAGAATCTTTAGAAATAAAAGATTAATTTTCAAATTTTTTGTTAAACACTGGAGCTCCCAAGAGCACAAAAGGTACAACAGGCAAGAAGGCAAAGGCAATCCAAGGCAAACATGTCCCAATCACAAATCCAGAAAACAAAGTCAAAAACAAATCATAAGGTAAAAAATCCAGCAATTCACAAAAAATCAAAACATACTGTAGTCTAAACAGGGTGACACCGCACCACCACAAGCACATGTAAAATGAACCGCAGGGGACTGTGGATTGTCCTTGCATTTATAAATTTGACGACAGTCTCTTGACAATGATGAACAGCTAGACCTGCCTCGAAATACATAGCAGTAAGAAAAAGATACTTGGACATAAAATAAAATTAAATACCCAACACTGTTAACATAGAATATGAACAACATTAACATAAAAATGACATGCCAGGCTGAAACTCAATGCTTGTAAAGTGTACTGTGAAATGTTCCAGGTGCTCACTGAATACAGAACTCAGTGTACCTGTGTGACATTTTCCGGTCAATCACCCATCCAGCCCTACTTACGTTCAGGGTAATATGATGGCTACCACAATTCAGTCTGCATCCATGACCACCTGTGTGTTAATGCTGTGATATCCCTTGCAATTCACAAATGTGTGTATATCCAAACTTAGGGCAATAATCTATGTGTTAATCAGCAATCACACCAACAACTCCAGGAAGACCAGTGACTTTCATGAATGCAACCTGTTTTAACACTACCATACTGTGTCCAGCAGGGGGCGCTTGTTCCCTGGGATTGTGTTCTTTATTGATGAGATGAGCCATACATATTCCTTTAGTAACCATTCCAGAAATAATGATTTGAGAGCAATATATGCATAGAGCTTGCTTTGAAATGTAATTTCCACTCCAAAAAATACAATGTAAAAATTAATTTATACATACTGAATATACTCACATATAAGTCAGATCTTGAAACCCAAAAAACCGATCATAAAATCAGGTCATGACTTATACGCTTGTTCAAAAATACACCACTTAATTTTTTTTTTACCATCTTCTTGCTTCCTCCAATCTTGTACCATTTTCTCAGACACATCAAATTTTGTTGCAGCGGCGCACATACCAACTTCTTTCACCACTTCAATTACTTTAAATTTAAAACCAACTTCATATTTTCGTCTGATTGAACGCTCCATCATAGATAATGGATGCTGTTACGATAAAGGTGTATGAGGGTGTGAGATACAAAAAACACAAATCAGTGCAAATGTCGCTTCAGAATATTTTGGGTATTACCGTGTGGTCACATAGGCACAATACATAGAATAAAAGTTACTCTCTCAGGTGGGCGTTAGCATATCATAATCTCTTGGACCAATAGCATGAGTTTTCCACATTCAACTTATATAACCAATATTATAAAATACTGGAAATTATACAGTAAAATCAAGCCCCGATTTATCCGCGGGAGAGTATATACGGTACATATCCAGGCTGGAGAGAAGCCAATTGAACATACAATCGTCATTAAGTCTTCAGTGGGGGGTGATAACAGCTGTATGTCCCTGGTCCGGCAAGGCAGGGAGCAACATTTGGTCAACTTCTGGCTTTGTGATGGATCCTTATCATTATAAACACTCACATGTTTACATATTTGCCATGTATGGACAACTTTTATCAGAGCCGTCTATGTTATTTTTGGACTATGCCCGGAATGGTGGCTCTGAGGCTAAGGATCTGCACTGGCATCTGGAAGGTTGTTGGTTCAAATCCCTGTTACTGCCAAAAGAGATCCTACTCTGCTAGGCCCTTGAGCAATGCCTTTACCCTGCAATTGCTCCGGGGGCACTGTACAATGCTAACTAATTCCTAATACAAGAAATTGTATATGGTGAAATAAAGAACAATAAATAAATAACATCTACCCCAGTTCTCATGGCTTCTGCAGACAGCAGCTGTTGGTCACTCTGGCCATGTATTGATTCAGCAAACGTCAGCGTTTTAAAATAGCCGGCCTAGGTTCTCTTTCGCATGTTTCTGTCCATCTTTCTGGCCAGTTTCACCCTGTCAGCTGGTGTGTGTGGCTTCAACTTTAGAATAAACTTCGATTACAGTGGTGCACTTCAAACTTGTTACTACACTCACATGGAGTGGTGGGGAATGTATAAATCTCCATGCTATCCCACTGTTGTAAGGGTGTTCAAATTTTGGTGCTAAACTCAAGACCTGGGGGATCACGTATAAACGGTGCATACGCACAGAAATGTTGCGTACGAACGTTTCCATGCTCAAATCGCGATGTATAAAACCTAAACTTGGCGTAAAGCCACGCACATTTCCACAGTACCTGATACCGCGGCGTACGCAAGTTCTCCGCTCGGTTTTGTAGACTGGCGGCACCCAGTGTCAAAGCAGTGCTATTGTTCCTGTGTGGTTATCCTTTCTTTTTCATATCCACATCCCTGATGCTTCCTTATAAATACACTGAAATTAACCGCATATTGTTTATTAGTTTAATGCATCTGATTGTAATTAACCTGTAACAATATAATTGTCCACAGAATGGTCAAACTATTCTAAATACAATAGCTACTTTAGCGTTGTTACTCTCACTGCACCTTCTTCTTCTTCTTCTTCTTCTTCTTCTTCTTCTTCTTCTTCTTCTTCTTCTTCTTCTTCTTCTTCTTCTTCTTCTTCTTCTTCTTCTTCTTCTTCTTCTTCTTCTTCTTCTTCTTCTGTAGGCAGAGTGGTGGCTCTGAGGCTAGGGATCTGCACTGGCAATCGGAAGGTTGCTGGTTCGAATCCCGTAAGATGCCACAAGGGACTCTGCTCTGTTGGGCCCTTGAGCAAGGCTCTTAAGCTGCAATTGCTAAGCGCTTTGAGAAGTGCTATATAAATGCAAAGAATTATTATTATTCTTTCAGCTGCTCCCATTAGGGGTTGCCACAGCGGATCATCTTTTTCCATATTACTCTCACTGCACCACTCAGAGTATTTATATCACTGTACTGACTGGGGAATCAATGTACAGACCTCGCGGTTCAGAAACAGTTTCATCCCAAGAACTCTAAACGCACTCAATCAGTCCATCATTTGCTCCTTGTAGAACTGTTTGTACTTATAAGTACAATCACCTCACTGTAAACTTGCAATACAGTTATAATATTGCACAGCCTGCCAGATTATAAAGCGCGTATTTACATATGATGACGATATCATTTTTAAGATGAAATGCAGCAAAATATGTTGATTATATTATACAGATAAAAATTTAACTTCATTTAAATAATCTATATTGTTAATAATTAAACATGCCAGGACACGATGCCACAGCATTAGCTAGGAGCTTGCGCTCCGTTCACAGATTGTTCCTGCCTCACGCTGTATTCTTGCTTGTGCTGGCACGACACTGGAAGGATAGTTGGATAGAATAATTAAACACATACTACGAAGATATTTCAATGTTCCTTAAAAGTTTTGAAGAATCGGCGTTCTAAGCTTACAGATGGCTTAACGTCTATTACAGAGCTGATTGTATGGCGATTGGGTATTTGGAGAAAGAAAAGTAAGGGCAGGAATTAGGGGTTAGTAAGTTTGAAAGAGACAGCACTGCTACAATAAAGTATTTCATCGAAGGTCGTGCATGGCGCAGGAAGCATCTTGCGTGAGACATGAACAATCATTGCGCCACCGTGTTCCCATGTTTAATAACATGATTTAACTCCTACCATCATGAAAATGATATCACGTATACATCTCAGTATTTTAAATATTCAGAGAGCTGTAATATCACGAACGTAATGGATTCTGTGTCCTGTTGGAGGAAGAGAAAGTCTGTTTAAGAAGCATGTAGTGATTCACACACATAGAGCACATAGAAGATCAAATACAAAACAAAGTATTTAACATGCTAGTTTAGTTATGATGGGATTTGAGCAACAGTAAATTAAGCGATTTTAAGATGAAGTTTATAATGTACTACTTTAATGACAAAATAAACTATGTGATTAAAGTGGAAATTTCGAGATTAAAGTTGACATTTTGTGCTTTTTTCCCACTGTGTGCCTATTTTTTTTTCTCTGTACCCTAATAAGCTTTCATATGACACTCAGACGGTGGGCTACGACTCACCTTTTCACGGCGACTTTGATATCTGGCAACTTCTTTTTTATTTCGGACACTGGGCGACTTTGTGAACTTGAGCTTTTGAGTTTCTCCGACACTCTATGTCACTCGATCAACTTCCTTTTGTTGATTATATCATTGTTTAAACCAACAAATAGTACATTTTTCCTTTGCCTCCACTTGGTATTTGCTGAAATTCTTCCATTTTCCCCCGTGCTTTTCCCATTGTCTTTTCACTTGAGGCTGAGCTTAAGGGCTATTTATATTGATTTGCATATTCAAAGAGGCGTAATTCTGGGAGGAGTTGGGGTGGGACAGCAGGCGCGTGCACGTGCGTTACTTTTCATGCTGACCGGGATTTATGTAGCGGAAGAACGTGGAAGTTTGCGTACACACAGATTTATGCATCTGGATTTTTCTGTGCTTACACACATTCCTGCTTTTGTGCTTACGCCATGTTATAGTGTGAGTTCTATGCATGCCGTTATACATGAGACCCCGGTCAGTTGTGCCATATGCAAATCATTGCAATTACAAAGCTACATTTTCCTTGAGGCTATAAAAACATTACGTTACCAACACTTTCATTTTGGCTAACAGCGGGTGGCTTCTTCGTGTAGACATGGTGTACAAGATTTCTGACAAGTATTATTCCATCTGTGTCAAATCAAAATCTTTTTATGAGTTCATTATTGTCCAGCATTTTGTTCTAAAACATTCTGCCTTTCCCGGAGGATGTGTGTGCTAATCTCCGCCTGAACGTCATCTTCTGGCAGCTCTTACTGAGTTAGGACAGCTCACCAGCTCTCCTAGAAGAAGCTTTGGTCCCACACTGACTCTAAGCAAAGAATGAATGATGTCACGTCAAAGTGGCACTCAGAAAAATGATCTACAAGAGGCAAATGTTCAGGTGATGACATTGCTCATACTCTTCACTGAAATAATCTGTCTCAATATTTCAGAAATAGCTTCAGTAAATGTATGGTAATGAGCTGAATGTACAGTGTGAAAGAACCTCTGCAACGCAACCTCAAGAGCAGTAGGGTAACATGTTAAAAGTAACCCATGTTACTTACTCTGAATACTATTTAAAATAATGAGTAACCTAAAGCATATCTTATTGAAGTAAAAATACCTGTAAGGCAAGAAGTACACGTACCCATCTGCCAGTGCTTTGCAGGGTTCAATCGCATGGTGGTTGAGGGGGATGCTGGTGCTAATCTTCTTCTTTTATTGGAAGGAGGTGTTCTTTGTTATACTGTACACAATACAAGATGGAGCTCCTAGCAGGTGATCCAAACGTCGACCAAATACCTAGCCAATGGTTTTTCTTTTTGTTTTGGAGTTTTCTGTTACTGTTACACTCTTAACAGGCATTTTTCCTTATTTTTGACTGGGTTGGCACACCACCATTTATTCCTTGGTCTTGCAGTCCTTTTACTTCACCAAAACAGATAGATAGATAGATAGATAGATAGATAGATAGATAGATAGATAGATAGATAGATAGATAGATAGATAGATAGATAGATAGATAGATAGATAGATAGATAGATAGATAGATAGATAGATAGATAGATAGATAGATAGATAGATAGATAGATAGATAATTATAACAAATGTAGCCCCAGAGATGCCAAATGAGTTGAAGGTCAGATTGCCACAAGTGAACTTCATTGCAAAAACTGATTTCTGAAAATGTTATCATCACACTCCACTTCCCCGTTTTGAGTAAAGCAAAAAAAAAGTGATATCTTTCAAGTTTCAATACGATGGTTATTTTAGGCGAAGAGCACCAAATGGCTTCACTGCCGGAAACTGTCAGGGCAGTGCAAGTAAAAAAGTTGCATTCTTCTTCCTCTTTGTGATTTTTGAATTGTCTGAAATAGCACAAGTGACCTAGAAGTGTGAACGATCAGCAAAGGGTATAAAAAGTCATCATTAAAGGTTAACCCATGTGGTTGTGTCTGAAATCACTCAGCACCATGACAAGCCGCCTTGTTATATGAGCAATGGTGCCTCATTAGAGGGTCTCTTTCAGCCACATGGTGCCCCAACACACTGACATTGTCTTGTGTTACAGCAGGTTCTTCAGGTGCATGTAAATGCAGTGAATGACAGAGTGGGGGCTTTGAACCCAGGTCACAGATTCATGATGCAGCAGCACTCACCACTGTACCACTCCTATCTCAGGTATGTCATAGTTTACTCTATAGTTGATACGAGAGCACAAAGGGAAACAAAAAGGTTATGACTTGCAATTAAACAGTTGCATGATATGTTTATGATATCGTTATAACCTATATCATTTATATGATTATATATATATATATTTATTATGATATATATTTCCCCTCCTTTAGCCGCCACCTTATCGTGGTGGAGGGGTTTGCGTGTCCCAATGATCCTAGGAGCTCTGTTGTCTGGGGCTTTATGCCCCTGGTAGGGCCACCCAAGGCAAACTGGTCCTAGGTGAGGGATGAGACAAAGAGCGGTTAAACAAACCTCCTATGATGGAAAACAATTTTGGACGGCGTTTTCCCTTGCCCGGACGCGGGTCACCGGGGCCCCACTCTGGAGCCAGGCCTGGAGGTGGGGCTCGATGGCGAGCGCCTGGTGGCCGGGCCTGCACCCATGGGGCTCGGCCGGGCACAGCCCGAAGAGGCAACGTGGGTCCCCCTTCCCATGGGCTCACCACCTATGGGAGGGGCCAAGGAGGTCGGGTGCAGTGTGAGTTGGGTGGTGGCCGAAGGCGGGGACCTTGGCGGTCCGATCCTCGGCTACAGAAGCTGGCTCTTGGGACGTGGAATGTCACCTCTCTGAAGGGGAAGGAGCCTGAGCTAGTGCGCGAAGTTGAGAGGTTCCGGCTAGATATAGTCGGACTCACCTCGATGCACAGCTTGGACTCTGGAACCAATCTCCTTGAGAGGGGCTGGACTCTGTACCACTCTGGAGTTGCCCCCGGTGAGAGGCGCCGAGCAGGTGTGGGTATACTTATTGCCCCCCAACTTGGAGCCTGTACATTGGGGTTTACCCCGGTGGACGAGAGGGTAGCCTCCCTTCGCCTTCGGGTGGGGGGACGGTTCCTAACTGTTGTTTGTGCGTATGCACCGAACAGCAGTTCGGAGTACCCACCCTTTTTGGAGTCCCTGGAGGGTGTGCTAGAGGGCATACCTCCTGGGGACTCCCTCGTTCTGCTGGGAGACTTCAATGCTCACGTGGGCAATGACAGTGAGACCTGGAAGGGCGTGATTGGGAGGAATGGCCCCCCCGATCTGAACCCGAGCGGTGTTTTGTTATTGGACTTCTGTGCTCGTCACGGATTGTCCATAACGAACACCATGTTCAAGCATAGGGGTGTTCATATGTGCACTTGGCACCAGGACACCCTAGGCCTCAGTTCGATGATTGACTTTGTGGTCGTGTCGTCGGACTTGCGGCCACATGTCTTGGACACTCGGGTGAAGAGAGGGGCGGAGCTGTCAACTGATCACCACCTGGTGGTGAGTTGGCTTCGATGGTGGGGGAGGATGCCGGTCAGGCGTGGTAGGCCCAAACGTGTTGTGAGGGTCTGCTGGGAACGTCTGGCAGAGCCCCCTGTCAGAAGTAGCTTCAACTCCCACCTCCGGCAGAACTTCGACCACATCCCGAGGGAGGTGGGGGACATTGAGTCCGAATGGGCCATGTTCCGTGCCTCTATTGTTGAGGCAGCTGACCGGAGCTGTGGCCATAAGGTGGTCGGTGCCTGTCGTGGCGGCAATCCCCGAACCCGTTGGTGGACACCGGCGGTGAAGGATGCCGTCAAGCTGAAGAAGGAGTCCTACAGGACCCTTTTGTTCTGTGGGACCCTGGAGGCAGCTGATAGGTACCGGCAGGCCAAGTGGAATGCGGCTTTGGTGGTTGCTGAGGCAAAAACTCGGGCATGGGAGGAGTTTGGGGAGGCCATGGAGAACGACTTTCAGACGGCTTCGAGGAGATTCTGGTCCGCCATCCGGCGTCTCAGGAAGGGGAAGCAGTGCAGTGTCAACACTGTATATGGTGGGGATGGTGCGCTGCTGACCTCGACTCGGGACGTTGTGGGTCGGTGGGGGGAGTACTTCAAAGACCTCCTCAATCCCATTAACATGCCTTCCAATGAGGAAGCAGAGCCTGGGGACTCAGAGGTGGGCTCCCCCATCTCTGGGACTGAGGTCACCGAGGTGGTCAAAAAATTCCTTGGTGGCAGGGCCCCGGGGGTGGATGAGATACACCCGGAGTTCCTCAAGGCTCTGGATGTTGTAGGACTGTCTTGGCTGACACGCCTCTACAACATCGTATGGACATCAGGGACAGTGCCTCTGGATTGGCAGACCGGGGTGGTGGTCCCCCTCTTTAAGAAGGGTGACCGAAGGGTGTGTTCCAACTACAGAGGGATCACACTCCTCAGCCTCCCTGGAAAAGTCTATTCAGGGGTCCTGGAGAGGAGGGTCCGTCGGATAGTCGAGCCTCGGATTCAGGAGGAACAGTGTGGTTTTCGTCCTGGTCGCGGAACAGTGGACCAGCTCTATACCTTTAGCAGGGTCCTGGAGGGTGCATGGGAGTTTGCCCAACCAGTCTACATGTGTTTTGTGGACTTGGAAAAGGCATTCGACCGTGTCCCTCGGGGAATCCTGTGGGGGGTACTCTGAGAGTATGGGGTACCGGCCCCCCTGATAAGGGCTGTTCAGTCCCTGTACGATCGGTGCCAGAGCTTGGTCCGCATTGCTGGCAGTAAGTCGAACCCATTTCCAGTGAGAGTTGGACTCCGCCAGGGCTGCCCTTTGTCACCGATTCTGTTCATAACTTTTATGGACAGAATTTCTAGGCGCAGCCAGGGCGTTGAGGGGGTCCGGTTTGGTGGGCTCAGGATTGGGTCACTGCTTTTTGCAGATGATGTTGTCCTGTTTGCTTCATCAGGCCGTGATCTTCAGCTCTCTCTGGATCGGTTCGCAGCCGAGTGTGAAGCGGCTGGAATGAGAATCAGCACCTCCAAATCCGAGACCATGGTCCTCAGCCGGAAAAGGGTGGAGTGCCCTCTCAGGGTTGGTAGCGAGATCCTGCCTCAAGTGGAGGAGTTCAAGTATCTCGGGATCTTGTTAACGAGTGAGGGAAGAATGGAGCGTGAGATCGACAGGCGGATCGGTGCGGCATCCGCAGTAATGCGGGCTCTGCATCGGTCTGTCGTGGTGAAAAAGGAGCTGAGCTGCAAGGCGAAGCTCTCAATTTACCAGTCGATCTATGTTCCTACCCTCACCTATGGTCATGAGCTATGGGTAGTGACCAAAAGAACGAGATCGCGAATACAAGCGGCTGAAATGAGTTTCCTCCGCAGGGTGTCTGGGCTTTCCCTTAAAGATAGGGTGAGAAGCTCAGTCATCCGGGAGGGGCTCAGAGTAGAGCCACTGCTCCTCCGCATCGAGAGGAGTCAGATGAGGTGGCTCGGGCATCTGATCAGGATGCCTCCTGGACGCCTCCCTGGTGAGGTGTTCCGGGCACGTCTAACCGAGAGGAGGCCCCGGGGAAGACCCAGGACACACTGGAGGGACTATGTCTCTCGACTGGCCTGGGAACGCCTTGGGATTCTCCCGGAAGAGCTAGAAGAAGTGGCCGGGGAGAGGGAAGTCTGGGCATCTCTGCTCAAGCTGCTGCCCCCGCGACCCGACCTCGGATAAGCGGGAGACAATGGATGGATGGATGGATGATATATATTTTGTTAGTGGCCCACAGGATGGAAAGGCAAAGAGACGGGACGATACCTTACCCAGACAGGAGGCCCAAGTGGACAGAGAGGCATCCCAGCTGAGAGAGGGAAGGATGTGGCACCCGGACAAGGCTCCCCCAAATGGATGGACAGACATCCCAGCCAGAAAAGAAGATGATTCCTTACCCGGGCAGGAAGCCTCGGACAAATGGACAGGCGTCCCAACCTGACATGTGGACAAGGAAGGACTACCTTTGGGGGTTGTTTATTCCCCCCAGCCACTAGATGGCAGTGACCCTCGATATCGGTGCCCATTCGGGAACCAGCTGGGAATGCTGGGAATTGACCCCCGCTGGGTTCCATGGGTGCCTGAAGAGGGCACTGAAGGGAGGTGTACTCCTTCTTATGTGGCATGCCTGTATGACCTAGAAGTACATCCAGTAGTCCCTGGTCCTCAATAAAAGGGACCACACTCAATTGCTCAGGCGAGTTGGAGATGAGAGGAGGACGAGCAGTGTGGTGTAGAGAGGAGAGGTGATTGGAGGAGAATTAACTTGTGCTTTGGTGTTTTTGTGAGGTATTTCTATAATAAACACCCCTTTATTTGAACCTGGGACTGTTTGGTGTTTTCGTGTTTGGGGCTCACTGCTGCCCCCTAGCTTTCACTATATATCTATATATATAGATATATAGTGGAATGTTCAGACCCGGACACAAACAGGCAGACACAGAATGTCCCAAAACACACATGGTTATGTACAGGCCATACCACAGTGCACAAAATAATAATAATAATAAAGCTCCTTTTCGCTCTCTTTTCTGCCTCCTCCAACTTTCTCCCTCACAAGCTCCGTCCTCTTCCACCCGACTCCGGCTCCCACCCGAGTGGAGTGAGGCAGCCTCTTTTATACAGCAACCGGAAGTGCTCCAGGTGCTCCCCAATTAACATCCAGTAGCACTTCCAGGTGTGGCGGAAGTGCTGCATACCCCAGTTCCGGAGCTGCCCAGGTGTCTCCTGGCGGTGGCCACGTCGCTCCAAAGGGTTGAGCTCCCCGGTTCTGTGGCCCCCATACAATCCAGGGTGGCTGCCCTCTTACACTCCAGGGAAGACAATGCCCTTCTCCCGGTCCCCTTCCCTTCTCGTGGTGTCCTGGTGGGGCAAGGTCCCTGGAACTGGGAGACTAGTCAGGATAAAGGGAAAGATGACTGCAGCAATGTACAGAGACATCCTGGATGAAAACCTGCCTCAGAGCTCTCTTCACCTCAGACTGGGGTGACGGTTCATCTTTCAGCAGGACAACGACCCTAAGCACACAGCCAAGATATCAAAGGAGTGGCTTCAGGACAACTCTGTGAATGTCCTTGAGTGGCCCAGCCAGAGCCCAGACTTGAATCTGATTGAACATCTCTGGAGAGATCTTAAAATGGCTGTGCACCGACGCTTCTCATCCAACCTGATGGAGCTTGAGAGGTGCTGCAAAGAGGAATGGGCGAAACTGGCCAAGGATAGGTGTGCCAAGCTTGTGGCATCATATTCAACAAGACTTGAGGCTGGAATTGCTGCCAAAGGTGCATCGACAAAGTATTGAGCAAAGGCTGTGAATACTTATGTACATGGGATTTCTCAATTTTTTTATTTTTAATAAATTTGCAAAAATCTCAAGTAAACTTTTTTGACGTTGTCATTATGGGGTGTTGTGTGTAGAATTCTGAGGGAAAAAATGAATTTAATCCATTTTGGAATAAGGCTGTAACATAACAAAAGGTGGAAAAAGTGATGCGCTGGGAATACTATCCGGATGCACTGTAGATAGTGAGAACATTATACAGGGATTATTCTGACAAATATATTATAAGTGCCAGTGTTTTCTTTCCAATCAGATTGCCTAACTCAAAAGACACCAACTGACCTCTTATGTACTTTTCATTAATTAAGGATAGGAAGAAATGGAGGAACAGGTAGACTCAGCTGTTACCTTTAACCCCTTACCAGTCTCACTGTTCTTATTGCACTCTAATGGCAGGCTGCTTTCTGACTGGGATGGCCTTCACTTTCAGACTTTTACTTTAACGCAGATTTAGCACCATCAGAGAAATTCGCACCCAAGCCTCAAGACAAGAAATGGAAAATCTCACCTTCGGCCATGTTAGCAAAAAGTGGACAAAAGCATTGACTTTAAAGCTATTACTTGTAAATTACTGTATATTTATTTGCAATGTAACCAATAACAGCAGGCATATGGAGATACACAGAATCCTACAACCTGGATGCTTTAAATTTTCATTCAGTCCAAGCAGCAGTAGTAAGATGCTGATGATCATTCTGTTCCCAGGGGTCTCTATTTTTCTGGCAGGTTACGTGTTCCCAAGCAAAGCAAGGATACAGCAAGAGAGAGAGACACACACAGACAGAGAAGTCTTTGGCAATTTTTAAAAGAGCAGAGAGGTGAAAGGTAGGGGGACAAAATCAGACAAACAAGACCAGAGTACATTGACTTGATCATTTGCAGTTACTCACAGCTGCAGTGAGTGCTTCAGACATTGAGCGTGTCCACATGCTGTCACACACATGCATATGGGTGGCACTTAAATGGCTCAAAAGGAGGTAATTCCCAGTCAGACCAGGGGGTGGCAGAGTGCACTAATCCTTTCACTTATCTCCCCGCAGACCAAATGCGGGAAATTCTGCCTGACTCCCATGACATCATTTCTGGTTTCGTCCCAGAAGACGGCACTTCCAAACCAGCAGACTTTCTAATGACATAAATTCCACATCCCAAGAAGCTGCCGCCCAATTGCCTCATTTCCAGTTCCGGTCCCAAGATTCCTCCTCTTCCTGTTTTTCAACTACATATCTGCCATGATAACTAACGTGTTCAGTTCTGTTTCAGACTCTTGTCTCTAAAGACCATTTCCTCAATTTTTTTGCATTTTTTTATACTAGTACTACTACTACTACTAATAATAATACATTTTATAGTGCCTTTCCAAATCGGGAGTGGCAGAGAAGTAAGTAAGTGTTGTACAGAATATATACGAGGGAAGTGTGACTGTGGTGAGGTCTGCGGTAGGAGTGATGGAGGTGAGATTACATCAGGGATTGGCTCTGAGCCCTTTCTTATTTGCAATGGTGACAAACAGGCTGACAGACGAGATTAGACAGGAGTCCCCATGGACTATGATGTTTGCTGATGACATTGTGATCTGTAGTGAGAGTAGGGAGCAGGTTGAGGAGACCCTGGAGAGGTGGAGATATGCTCTGGAGAGGAGAGGAATGGAAGTCAGTAGGAACAAAACAGAATACATGTGTGTGAATGAGAGGGAGGTCAGTAGAATGGTGATGATGCAGGGAGTAGAGTTGGCAAAGGTGGATGAGTTTAAATACTTGGGATCAACAGTACAGAGTAATGGGGATTGTGGAAGAGAGGTGAAGAAGAGAGTGCAGGCAGGGTGGAATGGGTGGAGAAGAGTGTCAGAGGTGATTTGTGACAGACGGGGACCAGCAAGAGTGAAAGGGAAGGTCTACAGGATGGTAGTGAGACCAGCTATGTTATATGGGTTGGAGACGGTGGCACTGACCAGAAAGCAGGAGACAGAGCTGGAGGTGGCAGAGTTAAAGATGCTAAGATTTGCATTGGGTGTGACGAGGATGGACAGGATTAGAAATGAGGACATTAGAGGGTCAGCTCAGGTGGGACGGTTGGGACACAAAGTCAGAGAGGCGAGATTGTGTTGGTTTGGACATGTGCAGAGGAGAGATGTTGGGTATATTTGGAGAAGGATGCTAAGGATAGAGCTGCCAGGGAAGAGGAAAAGAGGAAGGCCTAAGAGAAGGTTCATGGATATGGTGAGAGAGGACATGCAGGTGATGGGTGTAACAGAGCAAGATGATGAGGACAGAAAGATATGGAAGAAGATGATCCGCTGTGGCAACTCCTAATGGGAGCAGCCGAAAGAAGAAGAAGATTTATATAGCACCTTTACCATGCTCAAGACGCTTACATCATGTCCCAAATAATTATGCACATGCACATCCTAAACAGTCAATACAATTAAAGATTTTTTATCTCCAACAATTATATAATAATATGGATTTTATTACAAGCAAACTACTAATGACAGCAACAGCTTTTTTAAATATTTTCAAAACAACTTAAAATGCAGTGTTCCAAGCTGTTACGCACAAGACTATTTGAGAACATTCAATAGGTTGTAAACAATTTGAAACACAAATCTGTTGTATTTCATGCATGAAGAGATCATTTTTCAAAAATGCAATTTCAATCAAAAATCATATTTCCAGCTCAAGTTACATAGTAATATGTGAGCCCATCAACAGCTCTCTCATTTGTTGAACCTGTAAGTCCATGTATTATCTCGAAACTTCTGTTTTTGACAGTTTTCTAACATGCCTTTCTTAAGTGCAGGTGTAGAAAAGGTAGTCATTATGCAGTGTAGAGGCCGGGGGAGCAATCATGGGCCTCTCAGTACCTCCCCCGGGACACTTGGTGGCAGTCTCCCTGGCTGACGATGGTGCCTGTTTCCCGCAGGGCTCCATGGGAGATGGAGTTCTCCACAGCCCTGTTGGGATCTGGGGTGGCCGCTAGGGGGGGTGCTGCATGGTTCCTGGAGCCATCCTGGATGACTCTATAGCCCCACCCAGAGGTGCAATCAGAAACAGGTGATCAAGCACCTGGAGCACTTCCGGGTGGGCTATAAAAAGGGCCAGCAACCACCAGTCAGGAGCCAGAGTCAGGAGGTGGAGGACGAAGCTAGACGGGAGGAGTGGTGGTTCCAGGAGGAAAGGACTGTGTTGTGCTTATTTGGACTGTGTTGTGCCTGTGGGGTTCATGGGGAAGACGTGCCCCACAGGTGAAGAAAAATAAAAGTCTGTGCTGGGTCGGGTGCAATATAGCACCTTATATCACAGCAGCTAAATGGTCACTTGAATAAACATTCAGTCAGATTTTAGAACAAATAACAGTGCAGAAGCTGCAGTCATTAAGGTAATGAATGACTTGTGCGTTTATCTGTTAGATCTGAGTGCCGTATTTGATACCACTGATCACAGGACTCTTATAAATCACCTTAGTCAGTGTGTGGGTCTCTCTGGCAGTGTCTAAAATTGGTTTGAGTCTTACTTAACAGGTAGAAATTTATACTTCGAAGAAACATGATATTCGATATGGTGTTCCACAAGGATCTCTCCAGGGTCTCCTGCTCTTTTCGATCTCCATGCTTCCATTAGGTCATTTTATATCAAGGCATAACATGAGCTACCACAGCTATGCTGGTGACTGTCAACTGTATCTATTAATACAAAAACAACATTTATTTCTATAGCACATTTTCATACAAATGATGGAGCTCAAAGTGCTTTACAAGATAAAGAAAGAAAAAAGAAAAAATAGAAAAATAGAATTATCCAATACTAAGTAACAAAGGATAAAGTAAGGTGTGATGGACAGGAGGACAGAAAAAACAAAACAAAAAAACTCCAGAGGGCTGGAGAAAAAAAAAAAACAAAAACAAAATCTGCAGGGGTTCCATGGCTACGAGACCACCCAGCCCTCACTAACATAAATGATCTCAATCAGTCCTCATGGTTTTCAGGCTTCACATGGAAGAATTAGAGGGTCATGTGGACATCTGGCCTTCATTGTACGGACTGCATGGTGACCTGATCACGTGGTGGTGGCGCAGATCACCACCATAGAAAAAACGGAAAAAGAACAGCAGAGAAAGGAGGGGTTAGTATGGATTGTGGAGCCAAGATAAAAACAATAATTCAATGTATATGCAGAATATCAGGGTTACACTAAATGAAGTTATGAGAAAGCCATGTTAAAATAATGGCTTTTTAGCAGTTTTTTAAAGTGCTCCAACGTATTAGCCTGGCAAATTTTTGTCGGTAAAAGCGCCTGATGACCCCAACTCTCTTAGTTCACTGACCCAATGTCATACTTGTATTTCTGAATGGAGGAGTAGTAATTTTCTCAAAATAAATAAGGAGAAAACAGAAATCTTAGTTGCTGGCAAAAATGGATATTAGCGAGGGTATTAGAAATAAACTTCCATTAGGCTTAAAAGTCAAGGCGGAAGTAATGAATTTAGGGGTAATTACTGACTCTGTCCCAATTTTTGAATCACATGTTAATCAGATTACCAGGACAGCATTTTGTCACTTAAAGAATATAGCAAAAGTTAGTTCCCTTATAACTCTGCAAGATCCTGAAAAAACTTAGTTCTTGCTTTTGTTTTTAGTCGACTAGATTACTGTAATGCACTCCTAATGCTCTCTGAATCACCATCTACACAGTCCAAGTCACAAAGGGTTGAGCCCAAGTGGCCAGCTGTCACATCCAATCCCAGATTATTAAATCTAAGTCACAGTCTGTCAGGTTCAGGTCTCAGTCTGTGGAGTCCATTGTGGTCATCTATCAAGTCCAAGTCACCATGTGTCACGTCAATTCAGAGTCTGAGAGTCGTGTCCATTGCAGAGGCTTATATCACCTGGGATGAGTCGGTCATATTAAAGGAAGGTGTTGGCAGCTCATCCTTCTTTCGTAACATGGAGTCACATCCAGGGCAGGACACTTTTAAGTTGCTGAAATAACTGTTAAATGATGTTTTGAATTTTTTTGAGGCAAAGCAGTAGAGAATAGGATCCAAGCAACAGTTCGCTCCTGATAAGGTGTATGTGATATAATAAGCAATTTCAGTCTTTTCCAGTAAGGTGCAGTGAGAAGGAAAGAAGAGCTTCACGGTAACTCCCATCGTCCTGGTGATGTGAATCGGGATGTAGCAGATGGTAAAGATGAAGAGCGAAACGGCAATCATTTGGGTGGACTTGGCTTTCATCACCTCTCCTTTTACGTTGCAAGTGTTTATCTTGGAGATAAATGAGCTGAGCAGGCTGTAGCATATGAAGCATACACAGAAGGGCACCATCAAGCCGACAATCAGCACCGTGACATTGTACACAAAATAGAGTTCGGCCATGCCATTCTGGTGAATGCTGAGGCATTTAGTGGAGTTGTTTATATAGGAAGTCTTCAAGATGCCAAAAAATGGAAGTCCTTGAAGAATGAGGAAGACCCAAACAAACAAGCAGAGCTTTTTGACAAAGTCCACATCTGCAAAGCGTGGATTTTTGGTTCCATGGACGACAGTCATGTACCTGTGAATGCTGATGACAGTGAGGAAGCTTATACTCCCATACATGTGGACACTGAGAAGGTAGACTTTCATTTGGCAGAGAAACTGTCCATAGACCCAGTCGTCTGACAGGGAGTACAGGACGATGAAGGGCGCAGCTGGTGTGATGATGGCGTCAGCCACGGCCAGGTTGAACTGCAGGACCATCCCGGAGTTCCATTTCTTGATCTGGAACCAAAATATCCAGAGACTCAGACAGTTCAGGATGAAACCGACTATGAAGAAAATGGCAAGAAGGCTGGGGAGAACAACATTCAGCTTCTGGGGCTGGCATTGGGTGACAATTAATGGAGTTGTAACTGTTGTGTAGTTAAATACTGGGCCATCAAGAATGTTGTTCATCAAGTCCATCTGAAAAGAAGTACAGAAACAGGATTATTCGTTCTGTTTTGCAAGGATATTTAAATTTTGGCCAGTGTGCATTTCCCACTGTGTAATTTGAATTTCCTCCCATTTCTCCAAAGAGAATTTAATCTTTGGGGCGAATCCCGTACTCAAGGATACCCTTGGAAATTAAGGGGAAGTACAATAAGGACTGAAGCCAGGAAACCCTTCATTACACAAAGAGCTGTGGGAGTCTGGTACAAATGACCAAGATATGGAGTTGAAGCAGAAACCTTGACCACCTTTAAGAAGAATCTGGAGGAGATATTGGGACAACTTCAACACACAAGCTTGAAGAACTTGAATGCTCTCCTCTTGTTTGTTAAATATCCTACTTTTTTATGTGCAGTTCAGGTTAAGTGGTGATTCCAAAATGGCCCCCATGGCAGTGTGACCATAGATGTGTGTGTGTGTACGTGTGTGTGTGTGCGTGTGTGTGTGAGTGTGTGATGGTGTGGGTCCGCTCCAGACTCCCTCTTTCCATTTGGGAGCCTATTGAACCCAACACCATCGATAATGTAACTGAGATGAGGACAAATCATACTGTGAGCAAGAGGATGGTGTAAAAGTGCAAATGCTTCTATTAATAACAAAAATCAAAACAGTGACCAAATAAATAGTGCAGTGCTTCCAAAAAGTTAATAAATAATTCATTAAACCTGTGCAAAAAGTGGCGGTTAAAAGCCAAAAAATACATCCTTTAAAACGAGGTTAAAACTATGGCTGCAGGCTATTCTTTTCATTAACCCGTGGTCTCTCCTTTTAGCTGGTGATCTCCTGCTTATCCCAAACGGGCATTGTAACAGTTGAGTCGCCCTATCCACAAGTGCAGCTGACTTTCAACTGGTCCTGTTGCCTTCCATACCCTGGCTACATACAGCTCCCTCGCCAGGTTGAGACTTGGGTTCCCAGCGACCAGTGCGGTCACACTGAACCTCTCCATCCCAAGCCTCCTCAACTCCTGCTGTTTTCTCGGCCTTATGTGGCAAGACGTCCATACTCTCGGTCACTCTAGCTCATCAGAACCACTCAGCTGGAGTGGCCACCTCTTACAGCTCTCCTCCAAGCTGCCTGCCTTCTATCCAGCGAACCTGCTCTCTTTCGTTCACTCCGGTTCCAGCTTTTATGGCCTCCTACCTTCTTCTCTCCTTCACCACCATCCATCTGCTTCTTGTTCTTCTCTTTCTATCCTTTTTCTCCTGTGCTGGCCCGTACTTATACGGCTTCGTGGGTGCAATGTCTCAATAACTCACTGCAGGAAGCCGATGAAGCAACTGAGAATGATAGCACGTTCACGTGTTGGTGCATCTCGTCCCAGTTACCTCATCAGCTCCCCGCGATTCCACGAGTACGCCCACATAGACTGACAAAGGCAAACAAATTATCTATTAAAAACTGGCCATTCGTTCGGAGCTGCGGACCCGCTATAGCACAGAGTGAAGCCTGTGATGAACTTGTGGCCTGTCCAGAGCTGTTTTCTGCCTTATACCCATTGTGTCAGGTAAGGCTGTGGCCCCACTTTTTTTTTCTTCAGCTGATTTTTTTTGTTTTTCCGTCCTCCCTAGCCATTGGACCTTAGTTTTATTCTATGTTAATTAGTATTGCCTAATTTTATTTTTATATTTTTTCTTTTTTTTCTTTCTTCATCCTGTAAAGCACTTTGAGCTACATCATTTGTATGAAAATGTGCTATAGTAATAAATGTTGTTGTTGTTGTAACATGAATCCGATTAAGGGGTTGAGAGTTCATTTTGTTCACTGCCATGTACTCAAAATGTGGGGGCAGAATTCATTTTCAGACCAATTAATCCATTACCAGGAACAGGAGCTTGCCTTAATGCTACAAGAATCAAAAATAAAACAAGGAAGTTGGAGTTGTATGTAGTGGAACATGATTATGATACTACAGGAATAATAGGAATAACAGAAAACTGTCAAAATAACAAAGAAAGGGATGAGTATAACATAGAGGGATACACAGTACAAACAGAACAGAGAAGTGGGGGGTTGCGGTTTATGTTAAGAAAATTTTAAATGCAAGTCCTCTTCAATTGGATGATGAACTCCATCTTAGTGAGGACGTCTGGATTCGTCAGGAAAACATTAGGGAAAAAAAGCTTTATTGTAGGAGTGTATTATAGACCGCCCAATGCAGGCAATAATTTCAATTCACATCTTTTTTGGTATTATTAAAAAGTCAAGTTTACAGAAGGATATTATAGTTATGGGGGACTTCAACTACCTGAACATTAGCCTGGAATAACTTTGCAAATGGTGGAACACAAGAACAGAAGTAATTGGTGACTGTTTGTTAACACAGCTTGTTAAAGCACCAAGGCACCACAGCCTATTCCCATAGCACTGGGCAAAAGAAACGATATGGGTGGAGAGGCACTTACTGTAAAACTGGTAATTAAAATAACCTCCAATTAATGTGGGTGGGGGTCCACAGCAAACTCTGGAAGACAGAAAAAATTAGTTAAACAAAAAGAAAAAAACAATAATACAAGTAAAATAGAAAAGAATAGGCTCCACTACCAATGGAAAGCATGTAGCCACCTTCAAAAAGGTTAGTGCCAAAGACCAGGTATTAAAAAAGATGCAATTAATGAATAACATCGTTGGTAAATCTACAATTGAGATCTTTGACCAACTATTGCTTGTGTTAGGATTTTAAGCATCCATCTCAGCAAGCAGGATTTCTTTGTCATTGAACACATACACATGCCATATTTTCACTTTTTTTTGTCTCATAACACCTTTAAAATCATTATTTTAAATTGTCACTTCACTATTAGCAATTACCTCAGGCTTAGCCAACGAGCGGTTTTGAAATTAGTCTGTCTTATGTGGCTGCTGAGTTGACATACAATACCTAAAACAGTAAGGCCTAATGAAAAATAAATATTAAGGTGTCAGACATGTGCATTGGAGGAGCTCTTCGCAGACCCAGCAGAGCTGTGTAATAACCCATCCAGAAGAGAGAGGGGGCACTGCCACTAACAGTGTCTTCTCCTTCTTTATCCACAGTGGAGAGAAGCCACCCACTGAAAGCATTTAGCCCCTCCCCTTCTGGTCCAGCCGCCATAAAACCCTGGACGCCCTGGAAGGAGGGGTCACTTTTGGCCAGAGTAACCCGTCAGGTGCAACTCAACTAAAGCAGCAGAAACAACAGTCCTCTTATTGAATCTCCATAAGAGGGACCCATACTGACGAGCCCTATCTTTTTAGTTCTTTCTTTTGTTTTGTATGACCCGGTTGGCACCCCAAAATTCCTTGCTGCAGTCTTTCTGGCTAGAAATTCATCACCTGTATTACATCTTTTCCTGTTGCTGCTGCCATAGATTTTCTCTAGCAACTTGAGCTCAGGTGATGCAAAATGCCTGAACAGCTTCATCATGACCAGACTGACTCTAGACACTCTTGAAGAGAGGATGGTGGCAAAACTGGCAACAGAGTGTAAATGCAGGTCAGTCACGTAATGGCCCAACATCCTGAAATACCCCCAATGTCAGTCACATAACGTCCATCACATGCCCACTTACACTATGATGGGGTTGTGTGAGGGTTCTCAGACCAAAAGACGTTGTAGCCTTCACATGACCTACGTCATAGGCGTTGAAGGCTGCAGTTTTGACCCATCTCAAAACTGGATTCCATCATCAGTGATTTTGCCCATCCATTCCAGGGGGCGCTTTTTTGGACAAGCAGGCTCATTCCTCCATGGTGTAATTATGGCTTTTTCTTTTTTTAGTGTGTGTGTTTAGATGTTCGGTGCATTTAAAATTATCTCTAGATGTACTTTATTAATACTCCAATCTAATCTCGTTAATCTAACCCAGTCTTCCTGGAGCTCTGAAACAAGTGAGTTCATAAGAAAGAAGAAGGAAGCGGTGTGATGTCAAAGCAAAGGCAAAAACTGACACTTAGGTAAACTCATGTTGTATTTATTTTTATCAATACATTGCAGATACTGGGTGGTACAGTGACGCAGTGGGTTCACATCGCAGGTCCCACTGTACAAAGACATGCAGGAGAGGTGAATTGAGGTGAGATGAGGTTAATTTGCCCAACCTGGGGGTACATTGCTCCCCCCCAGAGGGTAAATTTCACCAACTCAGTGGGTACATTAGCTCCAAAAATCTGAAGATAAGAAGAAAATTTGGAATAGGCCTGTTTTATGAAATACCGTTACATTGTGCTGTAATTGTTATTTAAATTGAAAATAAAAACATTAAACTTTTCTCTTTGTCAATTGGTTTATTATGGTGTGTCTTGTTATGTCATTTTTTAACATGCAAAATCCAAACCAGGGTCACGGGGGTTGCTGGAGCCTATCCAGCTAGCATTGGGCACAAGGCAGGAGCAAACCCCGGACAGTGTGTCAGTCCTTTACAGGTAAGCGTGGCTAGCACACCTTAATAAAAGGACAAATATCTATGTGTGTGTGTGTGTGTGTATCTGTCCGGTTGCTATGTCTCCGTTATATGCCATTTGGTTAAGTCACACATAAAGCAATGCTAATTGTCTGTTGGAATGACAAATGCAATGCTTTTTATTACCACACATAATACAAAAATTTGCTATAGGATTCACAAAAACAGTGCTAATTTCTGTAAGGCAACATTTGCTGGAATGAAAAACGTAATGCATTTTATTACTAGACGCATTACACAAACTATGCGATGTGATTTGGAAAAACTGAGCTAATTTTCATGAGGCAACATCTGTTGAAATGAAAAATGCAATGCATTTTACTACAAGCATTGCAAAATTTGGAATAGGATTCATAATAACAGTGCTAATGTTTGTGGTGTGCCATCTGTTGGAATGACAAATACAATGCATTTTATTACTGCACGCGTTACACAAATTTGGTATGGGATTCGCAAGAACAGTGCTAATTTATGTAAGGCACCATTTGCTGGAATGAAAAACGTAATGCATTTTATTACTAGACACATTACAAAAACCATGCTATGTGATTTGGAAAAACTGAGCTAATTTTTGTGAGACAACATCTGTTGAAATGAAAAATGCAATGCATTTTACTACAAGCATTGCAAAAATTTGAATAGGATTCATAATAACAGTGCTAATGTTTGTGGTGTGCCATGTGTTGGAATGACAAATACAATGTATTTTATTACTGCATGCATTACACAAATTTGGTATGGGATTCGCAAAAACAGTGCCAATTTCTGTAAGGCGCCATTTGTTGGAATGAAAAATGTAATACACTTTGTTACTGCATGCATTACAAAAAAATTGGCATGGGATTTAAAGAAGCAGTGCTAATGTTTGTGATGTGCCATTTGTTGGAAAGAAAAACTCAGTGCATTTTATTAGTACATGCGTTACAAAAATTTGGTATGGGATTCACAAAAACAGTGCTAATTTTTGGAAGGCACCATATTTTGGAATGAAAAATGTAATGTATTTTATTACTACAGTATATGCATTACAAAAATTTGGGATGGATTTTATAAAAGCACTGCTAATCTTTCTGATGTGCCATTTGTTGGAATGAAAAATGCAATTTATTACTACACATCTTACAGAATTTAAGTATACGATTCATAAAAGCATTGCTAATGTTTATGAGGCATCATCTGTTAGAATAACAAATGCAATTCATTATATTGCTACAAACATTACAAATATTTGGTATGGAATTTGTAAAAACTACTAATTTTTGTGAGGTGCAATGTGTTGGAATTAAAAATGTAATGAATTGGTATGGGATTCTTAAAAGCAGTGCTAATGTTTGTGATGGGCCATCTGTTGGAATGAAAACTTTAATGCATTACATTCATTTCAAAATGCATTCCAATAGCTGGTGCACTGCAGACGTTAACACAGAATATGCTGAATACGCTGATGTTATGCCACGAGGCACGAGATTTAAGAAGGGAATGTGAAGACGAGGACAAAGTCAGAACTGGGAGAACAACTATCCATCCATCCATCCATTGTCCAACCCGCTGAATCCGAACACAGGGTCACGGGGGTCTGCTGGAGCCAATCCCAGCCAACATAGGGCACAAGGCAGGAACCAATCCCGGGCAGGGTGCCAACCCACCACAGAGAACAACTATCAATAACCAAAATTTTAAGTCAGAATGAGTGCATACAGTTCAAAACCTGAGAAACAAAGCAAAGAAAACTTTTTTAAAATTTAGAAGAGTTTTGGAACCTGGGTAGTCAGATGAGGAATCAGCAATAGTGCCGTCAGAATGACTGCAATACAACGTAGCAAATCACACATTAAAATGCAAACTGTAAGTAACTTTCAAAACCAAATGAAAATCATGGATAACTTAGGGTTTAAAAATTTAAAATTCAATCTTCAAAACACGACTTCCTGACAGCTGAGGTCTACGTGGATTACTTAGATGGGCAGCAGAGCTACCTGATACGTAAATTAACATTCTCACAACGAGATCATCTAATGCACACAGGACCAAATTACAGATGCCAACTAACCTAACATGCACATCTGGGATGTGGCAGGAATGCGACTCAGACACGGGGCAAACAAGCAAACTCCACACAGGAGCCAGTCCAGTGCAGGATCTGAACCCACAGTGCCAGAGGCAGCAGTGCCAACCACCGCACCACACCCGTGGCTCACCTTTTAACACTTTATTTTATTATCTTGTACGGTAGGTAGTGTCTGTCAAACACACTCTCACCCAAAGTTTATTGATAGCATTTAATACCATTAAAGAAATCAAATAATGCAATACAAATGAAAGAAAGGAGTTTCTGCTGCTGAATGGAAGAGCACAATAAAATACCAGAACAACACTACTCTTGGTATTTTATATACACTCTTAAAATGAAGGTGCCAGACTGGCTCTTCAGAGCGATGCCATAGGGCAGTGGTTCTCAAACTGTGGGGTGGGCCACCCTAGGGGGGCATGAAGTAACAAAAAGGGGGCGCGAAGATGTGAAAAAAAGAAAACACGAATCGAAAATATACATCTATTGAAACCAAAACAATTTAACTTAAACTACATTCTGATACTAGAAAAATAAATATAGAGTTAGATAAATGTCGATAAAAGTTAAGTAGGTATAATAAAATATGCATCTATGATATATCATTAATTAAAAAAGAACAAATTGGTGTTAGTGGGATCCTTTCAAAAAAACATTAAGGGGGCGCGATTAAAACTGTTATGAAAACTCGGGTCACAAATACTTAAAAGTTGAGAAATGCTGCACTAGGGGATCCATTTTTGGTCCCCAAAAGACCCATCCACATGAAAAGGTTCCAGAAAGACCTTTTATTTATTTAGATTCATAACAGGCTCCATACAGTAAATAACCATAAATGGGTCCTGATTTTAAAGGGACTTTTGCCGTGCTCAATCACACAGTCTCAGTTCAGGTTTTCTTAATCTGTCAGAGTCCTGCTAGTTAGCCTGCCATACATGAAAGATTTCAGTTTGTTCTTCCACGTATTATGAAGTTTTTCAAAGTAGAAAGAACCAATGGCACATGCACAGAACTCGCCTCAGAGTGTAACAGCGCTTTGTCAAGTAGCAGTTCTACAAGGAGCCACACAAGTTCAAGTTCAAGCACTTTATTGTCATTGTGTAACACAACCAAATGACTTTTTGTGACAGCCCCAAGGTGCCTTTAAAGAAAAGTCAAATAATTCCAAATATGTCGTATAAAGTGTTAAGTGATCAAGTAACCAGAGCAAATTATTATTGCTCAAAGTACAGCAGCATAAATTGTTATTGCACCTGTTAATGAATAGTACATTACATATTGTATATTGTATTACATTAGTATATTGTACATTACCAATAGAGCTTATTGCACATGTTCAATTAAAAATGATCTCAGACTGAGGAGATTCAGAGTTCAGAAAGTTTATGGCAGATGGGAAAAAGTTATTTTTTAGTCTGCTTGTGCGTACACGGATTGACCTAAAGCGTCTGCCTGACAGGAGGAGCTCAAGCAAAGAATTTCCAGTAAAGAACCATAAACTGGCATTAAAGAACCAGCATTTCTAAGAGTGTACTCTGAAAACACTGACATTCACCAATTCAAGGCTAATGTTAGAATTAAGAAATGTGAACAAATCTACTAGGACTTACCCTTAAACAAGCAGCCCCAGGCTCCCCTGATTAGAACCTTCAAGCCACAGTTCTGCGTGTTGAACTGAAGTCCGTCTCCAGGCGTTGAGGCTCAATGTGTGAGTGTGAGAACTAAGATGCGTGCCTTTTTATGGCAGTCTGAGAACTTCCTGAATTGGTTCATATTCTGCTACTTCCTGTCATTTGTCTTTAAGAAGATTTTTAAAAATCTGCTTGAAGAAAAAAAAAGTATAAATTTAGAAGCCACCATACAGACTTTACAGGTTACTCCAGTGGACACTTGAACAACTGATGCCAACTAAAGAAAACACTTTGGTTCATTAGCTGGCATCTGATAGTGCTGTTAGTACATAGACATGAGAATAAACTGCCAGAAACTGCGTGACACTTTAACCCCCTGCACTTGTCTGATCAACCTGCCAAACGTCAGCTTTCTCCTGTGCGCTAAGGAAGAAAAGGGACCACCAACTGCGGAACATGTCAAATAACAAACATACATAAGCAACAAGATGGTGACAGAAGCTTTGTTTTTATTACAGAACAATAGTAGATGCACTACAACAAACCCTTAAAGCCCCCATTCTAATGTGTTACTCCCTTTATGACAAGGTCTTTAAGGGCAAAGCACCTGCATGGGGACAACGCCAACATCCAACTTGGTGAGATTGATAGACAGAAAGGCACTATATAGGATAGATAGTTAGATAGATAATCATAATTTTGGCATAGTTGGCAGAATAGATAGATAGATAGATAGATAGATAGATAGATAGATAGATAGATAGATAGATAGATAGATAGATAGATAGATAGATAGATAGATAGATAGATAGATAGATAGATACACGTCTTTATTTAGTATTCAGTACTCCAGCTAATCCTTCTAACATTTAACATTACAATTTCACACCAGGTCTTCTATGTTATTCCAAATTTATTTTTGTTAATTTTTTTTAGATATTTTTTTTATTAATGTTAATCCAAATTTATTTTTAGTTGCCCCTCCTCAATAGAACACAGCACCCCCTTCACTCCCCACACTTTTTCAAATTCTTCGATATTACACATTGTTTTATAATATGTAAATTCTAGCTTGATTCTTGAAATTACATAAAATTTGAAAATAAACAGTACCTCATCTGGTAATGTACCACACTGTTTATTATTACGGCTTTTTAAAATGGCTAACTTTGCTTGCCCAAGCAAATAATTTAAAAGTTGAAATTTAGATTTTGATGTTTTGTTATATTTCATGCCCCAAATAAATCTCTGAACATCAAAAGAAACAGTAAATTTTTCACATATTTTCTGAAAATACACCAACAGAGTTTTCAGTCTCGTACAATATAAAAATAAATGATAAACAGTCTCTTTCTTAGATAGATAGATAGATAGATAGATAGATAGATAGATAGATAGATAGATAGATAGATAGATAGATAGATAGATAGATAGATAGATAGGAAAGGCACTATATAATAGATAGATAGATAGATAGATAGATAGATAGATAGATAGATAGATAGATAGATAGATAGATAGATAGATAGATAGATAGATAGATAGATAGATAGATAGATAGATAGATAGATAGATAGAAATATTTTTCCCCAAAGGAAACCAAAAATTTTACATTGACTTCAGCAATGCCAGTAACTGATCAAACACTTCGGCAAGTCTCCCACTTTATTTTCCTTACCTGTCTCTCCCTGTTGTAGGAGGGGGTCTCAAACTAGATATGCAAACATAAAACACAGAAGAGGCCAGCCATTTACTGGTTATTTAAGAGTTTTCATTTATCTTAGCACAAATAAAAAGTTTTACTTTACCAAGTCTCCAAAATTGATGCCCGATGTTGTGTGGTGTTGTTGCTTTGTCGCTGCTCCAAATTCTAGTGTTGATTTTGTTCTTGCGTTGGAGTGCACTCTTTCTCTTTGCTGCCTGCTCCTTTGTTTGTGGTGTGAATGGATTTCCTCAGTCAGGCCCTTTGTTGTGTCATCTTCATCTTCATAGGTAAATGTGTTACTCTTTCTGGCCCAAGAGTTTAGAAGCTGAAGTTCTCTTCTTGAAGTGATGGCTGTTTCGCACCCTTTTCAGACTACTGTCCCAAAGATTGGCTTGGCAGAGAGATTATCGACGTCTCATTGAAAGAGGTTGTCAGTCCTCTGCTCCCCAAAGAGAGAGCAGCTCATCAGCTTTTAGTTTCAGAGAGAGGTTTCAGAAGGTCATTTTGCAGAATTTTCTCTGCCCCCAGGGAGTCTCCATGAAAGAGAATTTTCACAGATGAAATGGAGCGTAACAAGTTTTAATGGAATGTGTAACTTCTCCCAATTGGATAAAATGTCACTTCCAGTTAAATCAGAGTGTCCTCATAGGTGAGTTCTTCTCTCCATCAAAGTTGACATTCATTGATTTTTAGCTCTTTGTTCTTGTTTGAGTCCATGTTGTGCCTTCTGGCTCAAGAGGTCTGCAGAGGGGCCTCTGGAGGGATGTCAGGTTAATTCTGATTTACACCTTAGTTTTCAGATGATGTCCAGGCAGATCCTGGTACAGGTTTGGAATGCAAATGAGGGAAGGCAAAGTTGGACGTTTGCTAAATTTGCTGCCTTACAGGCCTGGTGTGCCACTAATGCCATGCAGAGTGGTCAATGCCCACTTTGTCCTATGCCGCTCCAGTTTTCAAACTTGATTATTTTGTTTGTAAGCCTCTGTTGTCAAGTTAAGGTAAAGTCAGAGTAACAGTTGGTCAAATTTAACTTATACTCTGTCCACTCCATGTCACAAACTCTCCAGTTACAATACATTGAGTCTGTATTCTCCTTGGATGGAAGAAAGTTGACAGATTTGTCCTGAAAGGGACTGTTAAAAAATATCAATGGAAAATCCAAAAAAAGAAGTCAGAAAACAGGCAAAGGTTCATGGAAAAAATGTCACCATGTCATAACCGAAACCAGACCTGAAAAATCTGAATCAGCGAAAAATCCAAAGTATAAAAAATCAAAAATGTACAACAGAAGAGAATTACCAGGTATCATTTGAGAATTAATCCAAACTAGCCAACCCGCAGCGTAGCATACGCCGCATAATTATTTATTGATGTGTGAACACTTCCTGAAAGATACAGTTGTCCAAATGGGGTGGGTTTGAGGATATGACTGTGAGTGAATGAAAAGATGGAACTCTGGAGAGAGCAACATACAATTGCCCTTGACTGAAAACTGGCTCTGTCGTGCCTGCCATGGTCGGCCACCTTAGTGAATTATATATATAGATAGAAGAGTATACCATAGAATGCACAGCGTAATAGTAAACTAAATGTAAAAACATTGAATAACACTGAGAAAACCTTGAACAACAGAGAAAACTTAACACTGCAAGAGTTTGCGCTATAGCGCCACAAACCACTCGCTAAAAACACTTTTTTAATGAGTTTTAAGCACAGGGAAAAAAATTAACATTTGAAAAATCTGTAAACATTGCAACAATGCACGCTACAAACCGATCGCTGTAAACAGAAGTGAAAACAAAATCAAGCCTGGCGCGTTCTTTAACTGCCTTCTCTGCCGTATGCGTCCAGCCCTCTCTCTCGTTCGTGTGTCTCTCGCGCGCCTGTGTGTGTGTGTCTCTCTCTCTCACGCCTATGTGTGTGTATCTCTCTCGCGCACCTGTGTGTGTCGCTCTCTCTCTCGCTCGCTTGCTCACTCGCTGCACAGGGAATGCACAGGGAGAGACTAAAGACGTGCGGAAATCATCGAAGCACACGGCTGCTTAGTGAACTGTTGGTGGGCGGGGCTCTGTGAGTTGGCGGGCGGGGCTCTGTCTTGCGTCTTGCCTGCCCATGGTCGGCTGCTTTAGTGAATTATATATATAGATACTTGAACATTGACTGAACTACACCATCATGGTTGTTCTGGTGTGGAAAAATGTTCAATTTTTTAACAGCAAATTGTTTTATATTAGATTTTAATTATTGTGCTGAAATAGGTCAGGTTGAACTGAATTAATAGGACTCTAATGACAGGCATTGCAAGCCTCCTTTCCAATGGTATTAGTAGTTTATGTGTTTGTTCCAGTCGGTTTCTTTTTCAATTAGTTTATATGCTGGGAATGGGAAATAAGCACAAATGCCTCAGAACCTGATTTAATTTATTTATGACCTGCGAATGGATGGATGCCATAGGAGCAGGCATTACAAAATTAGTTTACCGCTTGAGAAAAGAAGGAGTGTGGAGATACTTTAAAGATCAACCACTCTGATCAGAGTCATTCATTATCAGGACAAGGTAGCCAATCAAATGTGTACAACGTGACATGTCCCAAAACCCCACGTGTGCATTTTAACCTAAATATGGCTTGACTGATGGACCAAAAATGAAGAGGTAAAAAACAGCAACAGAGGGGCAACATCAGAGATCAAGAGACGTGAGACCATCTGATCTGGAAATAAGAAAATGTCACTATGAGCAACGCCGATTGTTAAACCAAAAGCTGCTCAGGACATCAACCCCTTGACACTTCTGATTTTCAGAGGCTGTTAATTTCCAGAATTTGCTATCTAATTTATTTTCTGTTTTATTTTCTTCTATTTGGTATTATTATATATTAATAAATGCCAAATTGTTTTTGTATTTTCTATGCTTTGCCTTTTATAAAGAGTAATTGAGATAATAAAAGGTACCAAGTGTGAGTTAGTGGCTAATTTTTCCTTCACAGGGTTTATCAAGGCTACTGAGGTCGCTCCTCAATAATTAGAACAACTGCGGTAAACTCAAGACCTGGTTTGGTTAGTAAGAGGCATAGAAACAAAAGAATTGTGCTTCTATATGAGTCACAATGACACCAGCATGTTTGTTAGCTCTGGTGATGGTGAGCCCCTATACAGAGAATTTAACACAGAATACTGCAGAGTGACTGGCACTTGGCACCACTCAAGACTTTGTCTGGCTGGGATTGCTGTGTGTATGTGTGTGTATTTGTGTGTGTGTGTGTTAATCTTCAAGGGCGAGAGAAGATGAATTTAATAAACATTCCTGGTAATTTCCAAAGATCCAATGTTTCATACCAGTGGTGTCAAGATCTCAGAAGCCATGCAACTGCTGCAGCAAAAAAATGACAAAATGGCAATGATTGTGAAAATGACATCACAAAAACAACAAAAAAAATAGTATAAATAAGTAAACAATACATAGAACAAGTGAGATTAATACTAAACAACCCAGAGAATAGTGACAGTCTGGTCCACAATCTACAGTATCAAGTCCACGTCACTACCTGACACATCAGATGCCAGTTAACATCATTAACTGATGACTTGAGTCCCATTCTGTCGAGTCAAGTCTCAGTCTATGGAGCCTTAGTGACAGTCAAGTCCAAATCGCAGTTTGTTATATTTAAGACACAATCCTAGTCATACTGTATATTTCTGAACAGGAGTGCATTGTTTGAGTTTGTTGAGTGTAAATCACAGTTTGACAGGTCGAGTCATAAACTTCAAGACTTCAAGTAACAATTTGTCAGATCAATCTGGTCCAAGTCACAAATCTTCAAGTCTGAATCACCATCTACACAGCCCAAGTCACAAAGGGTTGAGCCCAAGTGGCCAGCTGTCACATCCAATCCCAGATTATTGTCTAAGTCACAGTCTGTCAGGTTCAGGTCTCAGTCTGTGGAGTCCATTGTGGTCATCTATCAAGTCCAAGTCACCATGTGTCACGTCAATTCAGAGTCTGAGAGTCGTGTCCATTGCAGAGGCTTATATCACCTGGGATGAGTCGGTCATATTAAAGGAAGGTGTTGGCAGCTCATCCTTCTTTCGTAACATGGAGTCACATCCAGGGCAGGACACTTTTAAGTTGCTGAAATAACTGTTAAATGATGTTTTGAATTTTTTTGAGGCAAAGCAGTAGAGAATAGGATCCAAGCAACAGTTGGCTCCTGATAAGGTGTATGTGATATAATAAGCAATTTCAGTCTTTTCCAGTAAGGTGCAGTGAAAAGGAAAGAAGAGCTTCACGGTAACTCCCATCGTCCTGGTGATGTGAACCGGGATGTAGCAGATGGTAAAGATGAAGAGCGAAACGGCAATCATTTGGGTGGACTTGGCTTTCATCACCTCTCCTTTTAAGTTGCAAGTGTTTATCTTGGAGATAAATGAGCTGAGCAGGGTGTAGCATATGAAGCATACACAGAAGGGCACCATCAAGCCGACAATCAGCACCGTGACATTGTACACAAAATAGAGTTCGGCCATGTCATTCTGGTGGAAACTGAGACATTTAGTGGAGTTGTTTATATAGGAAGTCTTCAAGATGCCAAAAAACGGAAGTCCTTGAAGAATGAGGAAGACCCAAACAAACAAGCAGAGCTTTTTGACAAAGTCCACATCTGCAAAGCGTGGATTCTTGGTTCCATGGACAACAGTCATGTACCTGTGAATGCTGATGACAGTGAGGAAGCTTATACTCCCATACATGTGGACACTGAGAAGGTAGACTTTCATTTGGCAGAGAAACTGTCCATAGACCCAGTCGTCTGACAGGGAGTACAGGACGATGAAGGGTGCAGCTGGTGTGATGATGGCGTCAGCCACGGCCAGGTTGAACTGCAGGACCATCCCGGAGTTCCATTTCTTGATCTGGAACCAAAATATCCAGAGACTCAGACAGTTCAGGGTGAAACCGACTATGAAGAAAATGGTGAGAAGGCTGGGGAGAACAACATTCAGCTTCTGGGGCAGGCATTGGGTGACATTTAATGGAGTCGTAACTGTTGTGTAGTTAAAGACTGGGCCATCAAGAACATTGCTCATCAAGTCCATCTGAAAAGAAGTATAGAAACATGATTATTCATTGTTAATGGAGGTTACGGGAGTGAGAAAGATGCAGGTGGGCAAGGAGCCCACGGCAGAATGGAAGGAGGCAGGTGGACGGGAGTTTGCACTTAGGGAAGCGAGCGGCCGGCCTGTGCTCACGTATGGTGCTGGAGTAGAGGGGCTGCTATTGAGCTACGTATTGGGGTTCAGGGGGGGTGTCCTACAGATGCTGAGGGACTGGGGGGTGGGAACCTGCACCCCAGAAAAAGAGATGACTGCTCATGTCAGTGGGTGTCTCCTCATGCTTCATGGTCCGGATGGGATAAGATGAGGAGATGCCAGAAACATGGGCTTGTGTTTTTAAGAATGAATCTGCCTGGGATTTTATCTTTTTTATTGGATTATTTACTGATTTTAACCTCCACATTTCATGTCATTTATTAGATCATTTATTGTATTGTCTTTTATTGCCATTAAAACACTGGACACTTTGCTCCAGCCCCTTGCTGACTGTGTGTGTCCTCATTTGCCTGGCTCATCCTTCAGTATTCCGGGTTCAAAAGTCTTCCAGAAGCAACCAGGGAGGGTGGAGGTGACCCAGACCCTCACAGAGAGTATGCTCTATGGAGCACATAGACGAGAGCATCCTGTGTCTGACAACCAAACTGTAGAAGGCCCAGATGTTCACAGTGTTCACTCACCTTTTTATATTCAAACCCATTGCCCATTAGCAAACAGGGATCAGAGCCTATGCCCTCCGCACTGGCCAAACAAGCCAGAACTATATATATATATATATATATATATGTGTGCCAGTGCAGCCCGGGGGACATTCACAAGCACATGGCCAATTTACACCAATCAGTCAATCTAACTTGCATGTTTTTGGGATGTGGGATGAAAACTGCAACCACTTAGTGACAAATTAACCTGCGGTCATATGTGTGGTTTTCTGGTACAGCCAGGGATTCACGCCAAGTTCTTTTTATGAGCCAGTAAGCCACAAGTGATAAACAAATACACCACCTGAAAATAATATTTTTTTATGTGTTCCTTTCCTCTCACGGCTGAAAAAAAATTTGAATATTAACATTTTCACGCAGAACGGAAATAAGAGCTTCTGATATAATATGTGTCTAAGGTGACCAACATTGGACAACAGCCAATAATATCAAAACTAGAGATGAGCAAACCCTGCTGAATTTACTTTCGAGATCAGCAAAAAAGCAGAAATGTTTGGGAACTGTCAGTGAACTCTGTGAAATGTGTTGGAGTCAATGGTGAAGGAGAGGCTGAAGTAGTTCTGTGTGGATCATAATGGTGTAATGGTCTTTGAAGTGTCCCTGAGAGCTTGGAGAGTGTCTGCCGACTACGCTGGACTGATCATTGTGGCCAAAACTGTGACCTGGGCTGTGAGGCAGCAGTGCTAACCACCGCACTCCCCGAGATAAAATTATACTCTACATCCTTTATCTCTCTTTACATCTCCCGAGCTGGTATCACTGTGATGCGAGTGATCAGCTTCATATATGTGGGCAGCTGGCCCTGTTGCTACATATAGACTGCTGAATCACAAACTTTCTTACTTCCTTTCTGCATGAAAATGTAAAATTAAAATTTTTTCTCATCCATCACTATAAAGCACATGGGGGTAAATAACATTTGAACAAAACATAAGTGAAGTGAAGTACTTCATTTAATTGGTTCCAGTCTTATTTAACAGGTAGAACATTTTTTGTTCGCTTTGACGATTGTAGTCCACGGATCCATGATATCGTATACGGCGTACCACAAGGATTTATTCTGGGCCCCCTGTTATTTTCAATTTCCACGCTTCCATTGGGCCACGTTATCTCAAAACACAAGGTGAACTACCAGAGTAGTGCAGATGACATGTAGTTTTGTTGTTATTGAAAGAGGAGCAATATGACATCTGACTGGCTTGTTATTCCAACAGATGGCGCATCACAACAGTTCTGCCATGGACATGGGGATTAGTCTGGGGTGAGTTTTACTGGCTGTAGACATTGGCCAGGAGATTCTTAAGATCTTCTTTCAGATTTAATGTTTGGTAGGTCAGTACAGACACAGAAGTGCAATCACAGCGGCACTCTTGTTATTACAGAACATCAAATGCCATCACTTCTGTTATTGATGGTGTAAAGCACTCTTACCCTTATTCAGCTGGTACTTGTAAAACTTTCCTTTTTCTTTTCTAAATGTGTCACTTCCCATTTTACAGAACCCGAGAGCTCTGATGTGTTTTAGCATACTTTTGCTCCCAAGGCGATACTTTTTCAGATCCATCCCTTTACTGTGGCACCAGTAAGAAGACTCAATTCTCTAAATGGAGTTTCACATACAAATGTGTACGGTGGATTAAAAAGTATGCAGACCCCTTCTCTTCATGCACACTTTACTGTGTGGCAGATTGAACTTTTTGTCCATCAGCCTACACTCAATAACCCATAATGATAAAGTGCAAATATGTTTTCAGAAAGGTATGCAAATGTATTATAAATCAAAATCTCTCATTCCAAGAAGTATTCAGACCTTCTCCTGTGGCCCTCCAAATTGTGCTCAGTTGCCTCCTGTTTGCTTTAATTCTTCTGGAGATGTTTCAAGACTCTGAATGGAGTCCACCTGTGGCACACTGAATTGACTGGACATCATTTAGAAAGGCCCATGTGGACCTGCATACAGAAGGTCTCATAATGCTTACAAAAATCAAGCCTGGAGGTCTAAGGAGATATCATTAGTCAAAATGTGGTGACGCACAGATCAGGACAAGGGGATAAAACCATTTATAAAGCCTTGAGTGTTCCAAAGAGCACAATGGTCTCATTAATTGTGAAATGGAATAACTTTGGAATCACCAGGGGCCTCATGTATAAATGGTGCGTATGCACAGAAATGTTGCGTACGAACGTTTCCACGCTGAAATCGCAATGTATAAAACCTAAACTTGGCGTAAAGCCACGCACATTTCCACGGTAACTCATACCCTGGCATACGCAATTTCTCTGCTCGGTTTTGCAGACTGGCAGCACCCAGCGTCAAAGCAGTGCTACTGTTCCTGTGTGATCATCCTTTCTTTCTTACATCCACATTCCTGACGCAGCTTTATAAATACACTGAAACTAACTGCATGTTGTTTATTAGTGTAATGCATCTGATTGTAATTAACCTGTAACAATATAATGGTCCAGGGAATAGCCATAGTGTTTCAAATACCATAACTGCTTTAGCGTTGTTACTCTCACTGCATCTTCTTCTTCGTTCAGCTGCTCCCGTTAAGGGTTGTCACAGCAGATCATCTTTATCCATATTACTCTCACTGCACCACTCGGAGTATTTATATCACTGTATCTGAGTGGGGAATCACAGCAGCAACTGATCAGAAAGAGAATTATCGGTACACAGCATGAAGCAGACGCTGCCTGAGCCACGGCAAAATGTTTCAGAGACTTTCCTGTACGGACTTCACGGTTTAGAAAAAGTTTCATCCCAAGAACTATAAATGCACTCAATCAGTCCATCAAGTGCTGCTTGTAGAACTGTTTGTACTTATAAGTACAATCACCTCACTGTAAACTTGCACTACAGTTATAATATTGCACAACCTGCGCCACTTTATAAAGCACGTATTTACATATGATGACAATATAATTTTTAAGATGAAATGCAGCAAAATATGTTGATTATATTATACAGATAAAACTTTAACTTCATTTAAATAATCTTTATTGTTAATAATTAAACATGTGAGGACACGGTGCCGCAATGCTAGCTAGTTCAGGGATTGTTCCTGCATTGCGTTGTATTCTTACTGGTGCTGACGTGACACTGGAAGGATAGGCGGATAGAATAATTAAACATGTACTACGAAGATATTTCAATGTTCCTTAAAAGTTTTGAAGAATTGGTGTTCTAAGCTTACAAATTGCTTCACGTCTATTACAGAGCTGATTGTATGGAGATTGGGTATTTGGAGAAAGAAAAGTAAGGACAGGAATTGGAGGTTAGTACGTTTGAAAGAGACAGTACCTCTGTAATAAATTATTTTATCGAAGGTCGCGTATGGCGCAGCAAGCCTCTTGCGTGAGATATGAACAAGCACTGCGCCACCGTGTTCCCATGTTTAATAACATGCTTTCATTCCTATCATCATGAAAATGATATCACGTATACATCTCAGTATTTTAATTATTTAGAGAGCTGTAATATCACGAATGTAATGGATTATGTGTCCTGTCGGAGAAAGAGAAAGCCAGAAAGCCACACACAGAGCACATAGAAGATCAAATACAGAACAAAGCATTTAACGTGCTACTTTAGTTACAATGGGATTTGAGAAACTAGTAAATTAAACGATTTTAAGATGAAGTTTATGATGTTCTACTTTAATGGCAAAATAAACTATGTGATTAAAGTGGAAATTTTGAGATTAAAGTTGACATTTCGTGCTTTTTTCCCACTGTGTGCCAATTTTTTTTGTCTGTACCCTAATAAGCTTTCATATGACACTCAGATGATGGGCTACGACTCGCCTTTTCACGGCAACTTTGATATGTGACTTCTTTTTTTATTTCGGGTACTGTGCGACTTTGTGAACTTGAGCTTTCGAGTTTTTCCAACACTCTGTCACTCGATCAACTTCCTTTTGTTGTTTATATCACTGTTTAAACCAACAAATAGTACGTTTTTCCTTTGCCTCCACTTGGTATTCGCTGAAATTCTTATATTTTCCCCTGTGCTTTTGCCATTGTCTTTTCACAGAAGGCTATTTATATTGATTTGCATATTCAAAGAGGCATAATTCTGGGAGGAGTTGGGGCGGGACAGAAGGCGCATGCACGTGCGTTACTTTTCACACTGATCGGGATTTATGTAGTGGAAGAACGTGAAAGTTTGCGTGCGTACAGATTCCTGCATCTGGATTTTTCTGTGCGTAACCACATTCCCGCTTTTGTGCTTATGCCATGTTATAGTGTGAGTTCTATGCACGGTGTTATACATGAGGCCCCAGAACACTTCCTAGAGTTGGCAATCCAACCAAACTGAGTAACCATTGAAAGATGCTAGGGTTCACTGTTGCCCCTTTATTAACCCCAACAGACAGACGCCCAGGACACAAAGTAAAAGCAATAAGAAGCGTTTTAATCCTTCTTTTTCTATAAATACCTTAGTGCCCAAAGCACCACATCCACAATATTACAGGCAAGTACAGTCATATGAAAAAGTTTGGGAACCCCTCTCAGCCTGCATAATAATTTATTCTCCTTTTAACAAAAAAGATAACAGTGGTATGTCTTTCATTTTCTAGGAACATCTGAGTACTGCGGTGTTTTCCGAACAAAGATTTTTAGTGAAGCAGTATTTAGTTGTATGAAATTAAATCAAATGTGAAAAACTGGCTGTGCACAAATGTGGGTCCCCTTGTAATTACTTGTAACACCAAATTGGTTGGATGAGCTCATTAAGCCTTGAACTTCATAGACAGGTGTGTCCAATCATGAGATATAAAGGTATTTAAGGTGGTCAATTGTAAGTTGTGCTTCCCTTTGACTCTCCTCTGAAGAGTGACAGCATGGGATCCTCAAAGCAACCCTCAAAAGATCTGAAAACAAAGATTGTTGAATATCACGGTTTAGGGGAAGGCTACAAAAAGCTATCTCAGAGGTTTAAACTGTCAGTTTCAACTGTAAGGAATGGAATCAGGAAATGGAAGGCCACAGGCACAGTTGCTGTTAAACCCAGCAGGTCTGGCAGGCCAAGAAAAATACAGGAGCGGCATATGCACAGGATTGTGAGAATGGTGACAGACAACCCAAAGATCACCTCCAAAGACCTGCAAGAACATCTTGCTGCAGATGGTATATCTGTACATCATTCTACAATTCAGCACAATTTGCACAAAGAACATCTGCATGGCAGGGTGATGAGAAAGAAGCCCTTTCTGCACTCACACCACAAACAGAGTCGCTTGTTGTATGCAAATGCTCATTTAGACAAGCCAGATTCATTTTGGAACAAAGTGCTTTGGACTGATGAGAGAAAAATGGAGTTATTTGGTCATAACAAAAAGCGCTTTGCAAGGTGGAAGAAGAACACCGCATTCCAAGAAAAACACCTGCTACCTACTGTCAAATTTGGTGGAGGTTCCATCATGCTGTGGGGCTGTGTGGCTAGTTCAGGGACTGGGGCCCTTGTTAAAGTCGAGGGTCAGATGAATTCAACCCAATATCAACAAATTCTTCAGGATAATGTTCAAGCATCTGACACAAAGTTGAAGTTATGCAGGGTTGGATATTCCAACAAGACAATGACCCAAAACACAGTTGGAAATCTACAAAGACATTCATGCAGAGGGAGAAGTACAATGTTCTGGAATGGCCATCACAGTCCCCTGACTTGAATATCATCGAAAATCTATGGGATGATTTGAAGCAGGCTGTCCATGCGCGGCAGCCATTAAATTGAACTGAACTGGAGAGATTTTGTATGATAGAATGGTCAGAAATACCTCCATCCAGAATCAGACACTCATCAAAGGCTATAGGAGGACAGCGTCTAGAGGCTGTTAGATTTGAAAAGGAGGCTCAACTAAGTATTGATGTCATATCTCTGTTGGGGTGCCCACATTTATGCACTTGTCTAATTATGTTATGATGCATATTGCATATTTTCTGTTAATCCAATAAACTTAATGTCACTGCTGTAATACTACTGTTTCCATAAGGCATGTCATATATTTAAAGGAAGTTGCTACTTTGGAAGCTCAGCCAATGAGAAACAAAAATCCAAAAAAATAAGAGGGGTTCCCATATTTTTTCATATGACTGTAAATTACCAAGCACAATAATTAATACATTTCTCTCTCTCTATATATATATATATATACTGTATATATATATATATATATATATATATATATATATATACTGTATATATATATATATATATATATATATATATATATATATATATATATATATCTCCTCCATACCTCCCAGCAAGCTTTGTCCACCTCCACCCGACTCTGGCTTGCTTGCTGGGTCTTCAATAGTCCTTTATATAGTTCTTGACCTGGAAGTGCTTCTGTTCTTCCTCCCATGTGATTTGCCAGCACTTCCGGGTCAGACGGAGAATTCACGTTTTTCGTCAGCCCGGAAGTACTTCTGGATTTCCATCCATATGACTCGACAGTACTTCTGGGCTTTAAAGGAAGCACCACTCCCCTGGTCCTTCCATAGCACCCCCTGGTGGCACCCATGGCACCCAGCAGGGATGAGATAGCGAACTTCAAGTCTGAGGATGGCATAACTATACTACAGGAGAGCTGCCATCTAGTGTCTTGGGGGAGGCAGTATCCAAAAGTAGCTGCCTTCCCCCATCCTTTCATTCTCAGGGCATCCCGGCCAGGTTGAGGTGCCAGACATCCATCACACCATGCAAGATGGGCCTTAGTCATCGAGTTGACCAAGAAACCAATGGTCACTGTATGTAACCACTTCAGAAGTCCTCTGCTGAGATAAAGAACTTGTTGGAACACCTTCTTTCAGGGCCACTCAGACTTATGCATTAAACTGGCAATTTTGGAATTTGGAGTCCAACCAGTAGACTAGTGTTTTTCAACCAATGTGTTTTAGCAGCCATCGGGGTGTGAAGTGGAACAGCACATATGAGTCTGAACCTGAGAGGGACAAGCTCCGCAGGTGGATGAGACCAGTCTGAGGAGGACAGGACTACCTAGAGAAGCAGGCATAAAAGCAGCTCCACAATTGCTGTGTTAGAGTACTTTGGACGTGTCTCCTGACTGCTCGATCCCTTCTGCCTCTGTGTGTGGTTGACAGTAAGTCTCAGATCACTGATAGATAGTGGGCATACGAGAGGGGCCGGCAAAGGGACAAAGCAGCTGGAAGATGCCACCCAAGTGTTCACTGAACTGGCTTATCCGGTAGTCCCAATACTTTGGACAGGTGAGCACGTATATGAGATAGAAGGTGTTGTGGTTAGTAAAATAGTGGTGTGCCTTGGGATGTTTTTGGTTACAAAAAGTGTGCCACCACAGGAAAAAACGCACTAGAAAATTTCTGCTGTGACCTCCAGAGGGTGCCACCAAGCCCTAAACTGCAGACACAATCACACCAAGACAACACAGTACAAGCAAATGTGTTTTTTGTCTTTCTTTTTTAAAGTCCACACCACAATCTCCAATGCACACAAAGACTCCCTCCACTCCTCCAGTTGAGTTTCATCCTATATTTATATATATTTTTTTATATATATACAGTAAATATAAACACAGTATATACACTCACTGGCTACTTTATTAGGTACGCCTGTTCAACTGCTGGTTAATACAAATATTTATTAAGCCAATCAATCACATGGCAGCAGCTCAGTGCATTTCCGCCTGTAGACATTGTCTAGATCACTGGTTCTCAAACTGTGGGGTGGGCCCCCCTAGGGGGGCGCGAAGTAACAAAAAGGGGGGGCATGAAGATGTGAAAAAAAGAAAACAAGAATTGAAAATATGAATAATACATCTATTGAAACCAAAACAAACTAACTACATTCTGATACTAGAAAAATAAATATAGAGTTAGATAAATGTCGACAAAAGTTAAGTAAGTATAATAAAATATGTATCTATGATATATCATTGATTAAAAAAGAACAAATTGGTATTAGTGAGCTCCTTTCAAAAAAACGTTAGGGGAGGGCGCAATTAAAACTGTTGTAAAGCGCTGGTCTAAATGACCTGCTGAAGTTCAAATCGAGCATCAGAATGGGGAGAAAGGTTATAGCAGTGACTTTGAATGTGACAAGGTTGCTGGTGCCAGATGGCCTGGTCTGAGTATTTCAGAAACTGCTGATCTCCTGGTATTTTCACACACAACCATCTCTAAGGTTTACAGAGAATGGCCTGAAAAAGGGAAAACATCCAGTGAGAATCTGGTGAAAATACTTTGCTGATGCCAGAGGTCAGAGGAGATTGGCCAGACTGTTCAAGCTGATAGAAAGGCAATAGGAACTCAAATAAGCACTCATTACAACCAAGGTATGCAGAAGAACATCTGTGAACGCACAACATGTCGAACCTTGAAGCAGGTGGGCTACAGCAGCAGGAGACCACACCGGGTGCCACTCCTGTCAGCTAAGAACAGGCAACTGAGGCAACAATCCACACAGGCTCACCAGAATTGGGAAACAGAAAATTGGAGAAATGCTGACTGGTCTGACAAGTCTTGATTTCTGCTGCCACATTCGGATGGTATGGTCAACATTTAGCATCAACTACATGAAAGTATGGATCCATCTTGTCCTGTATCAATGGTTCAGGCTAGTGGTGGTGGTGTAAATGTTGTGAGGGATATTTTCTTGGCACACTTTGGGCTCCTTAGCACCAACTGAGCATCATTTAAATGCCACAGCCTACCTGAGTATTGTTGTTGACCACGTGCCCATCTTCTGACGGCAACTTCCATCAGAATTACACACCATGTCACAAAGCTCACATCATCTCAAACTGGTTTCTTGAACATGACAATGAGTTCAAATGGCCTCCACAGTCACCAGATCTCAATCCAGTAGAGCACCTTTGGGATGTGGTGGAATGGGAGATTCGCATCATGGATGTGTAGCTGACAAATCTGCAGCAATTGCCTGATGCTGTCATGTTAGTATGGACCACCATCCCTGAGGAAAGTTTCCAGCAACTTGTTGAATCTACGCCATGAAGAATGATGGCAATTCTGAAGGCTAAAAGGGGTCCAGCTTGGCTCTAGCAAGATGTACCTAATAAAATGGCCGGTGAGTGTCTATCTATCTATCTATCTATCTATCTATCTATCTATCTATCTATCTATCTATCTATCTATCTATCTACAGTGGTGTGAAAAACTATTTGCCCCCTTCCTGATTTCTTATTCTTTTGCATGTTTGTCACACAAAATGTTTCTGATCATCAAACACATTTAACCATTAGTCAAATATAACACAAGTAAACACAAAATGCAGTTTGTAAATGGTGGTTTTTATTATTTAGGGAGAAAAAAAAATCCAAACCTACATGGTCCTGTGTGAAAAAGTAATTGCCCCCTGAACCTAATAACTGGTTGGGCCACCCTTAGCAGCAATAACTGCAATCAAGCGTTTGCGATAACTTGCAATGAGTCTTTTACAGCGCTCTGGAGGAATTTTGGCCCACTCATCTTTGCAAAATTGTTGTAATTCAGCTTTATTTGAGGGTTTTCTAGCATGAACCGCCTTTTTAAGGTCATGCCATAGCATCTCAATTGGATTCAGGTCAGGACTTTGACTAGGCCACTCCAAAGTCTTCATTTTGTTTTTCTTCAGCCATTCAGAGGTGGATTTGCTGGTGTGTTTTGGGCCATTATCCTGTTGCAGCACCCAAGATCGCTTCAGCTTGAGTTGACGAACAGATGGCCGGACATTCTCCTTCAGGATTTTTTGGTAGACAGTAGAATTCATGGTTCCATCTATCACAGCAAGCCTTCCAGGTCCTGAAGCAGCAAAACAACCCCAGACCATCACACTACCACCACCATATTTTACTGTTGGTATGATGTTCTTTTTCTGAAATGCTGTGTTCCTTTTACGCCAGATGTAACGGGACATTTGCCTTCCAAAAAGTTCAACTTTTGTCTCATCAGTCCACAAGGTATTTTCCCAAAAGTCTTGGCAATCATTGAGATGTTTCTTAGCAAAATTGAGACGAGCCCTAATGTTCTTTTTGCTTAACAGTGGTTTGCGTCTTGGAAATCTGCCATGCAGGCCGTTTTTGCCCAGTCTCTTTCTTATGGTGGAGTCGTGAACACTGACCTTAATTGAGGCAAGTGAGGCCTGCAGTTCTTTAGACGTTGTCCTGGGGTCTTTTGTGACCTCTCGGATGAGTCGTCTCTGCGCTCTTGGGGTAATTTTGGTCGGCCGGCCACTCCTGGGAAGGTTCACCACTGTTCCATGTTTTTGCCATTTGTGGATAATGGCTCTCACTGTGGTTCGCTGGAGTCCCAAAGCTTTAGAAATGGCTTTATAACCTTTACCAGACTGATAGATCTCAATTACTTCTGTTCTCATTTGTTTCTGAATTTCTTTGGGTCTTGGCATGATGTCTAGCTTTTGAGGTGCTTTTGGTCTACTTCTCTGTGTCAGGCAGCTCCTATTTAAGTGATTTCTTGATTGAAACAGGTGTGGCAGTAATCAGGCCTGGGGGTGGCTACGGAAATTGAACTCAGGTGTGATACACCACAGTATTTTTTAACAAGGGGGCAATTACTTTTTCACACAGGGCCATGTAGGTTTGGATTTTTTTTCTCCCTGAATAATAAACACCATCATTTAAAAACTGCATTTTGTGTTTACTTGTGTTATATTTGACTAATGGTTAAATGTGTTTGATGATCAGAAACATTTTGTGTGATAAACTTGCAAAAGAATAAGAAATCAGGAAGGGGGCAAATAGTTTTTCACACCACTGTATCTATCTATCTATCTATCTATCTATCTATCTATCTATCTATCTATCTATCTATCTATCTATCTATCTATCTATCTATCTATCTATCTATCTATCTATCTACGCATGTTGTATGTGTTGTCTATTATTGCTGTGATGCTCCTGTCACTAATCCATAGGAGATTTACAAATTCTCTTGACAGATATGGTAGGATATGCTAATCAAAATTCGACACATTGCCAAACTGTAGAGCCATGATTAGTCAGTAACAATATCTTTAGTTCAAAACTTCTAGATTCTCATGTGCTTTGTTTTATTAAGCATCTTCTTTTAAGTGGATGTCCACTGTGAGTCTAAACAGGGAACTGTCCAACCTTTGGTCTTACTTCATACACCAACCTCTGCTAAAGGCGCCCCCTGCCATGGTAGCACAAGTTCCTCACAGGTGGCGCAGTGGTAGTGCTGCTGCTTTGCAGTAAGGAGATTGTGGGTTTGCTTCCCAGGTCCTCCCTGTGTGGAGAGTGCTTTGAGTAGTGAGAAAAGTGCTATGTAAATGTAAAAAGTTATTATTAAGTTCCATATCCTGCCATCTGACTTTGTGAAGGTCCCATTACACAACAGCATATGAGTAATTGGTGCATTGATATGCAGTTCCTAAACCAAAGTGTCACCAATATCTCTAAATCACTTAGATCTCACACTTGAACAAGTGACATCAAGCTCTTGTGACCAGAGACTTCGAGATGGCATCATTCATGTTAAACTGAACTCCATCCCCATGTATTGAGGCTTGATGTGTGAGTGTAGAAGCTGAAATGTATGCCTTTTGTTTTTCTGTCAGTTTCATAACTTCCCTGAATTTCCTCACGGTCTACTAGTTCCTCCTCTGCGGCTTTCACCACACCATTTATGGAAGGGTTTCTGGTAATAAATATTACAAATCTCCTAGAAGAGATAAAAGGACCAGATGAACATACAGAGTTTATTGGTTACTCATATAGACAATGCGCTAAATGGCGTCAACATGAGAAAGCGCATTGGTTCATTAGCTGGCATCTCCCAGGGCATACTAGAAACTATGGCAGGTCTTTGATCTCTGAAACGTGTGCACTGAGGAAGAACACGGCCCACAGGCTGCTGGACTTTATAAAGAGGAACAGAAAGAGACTTTGCTTGGGGTACATAGCAGTAGTTGATGTACCACAGCAAACTCCTAAAAGCCCCCATTCTAGTGACCCACTCCCTTTATAAAAGGGTCTTGCTAGAGTCCATCAATTATTGCTCTATAACAGAAACAAAGCCTCTGCAATTTATTGTCCTGTAAAAATTCCAGATGTTACTAATGGGCACCTTATAGGTTTGATGTTTGATATGATGGGCCCCTCCTGGCTACCTCGCTGTAGCACTGGACTGCTCATTAGAATTAAACGGAGAGAAAGACATTTGGGAGCAGGCAATGATAGTGAGGTGCATAGATCCTTAAAAAATGAATTTAACAATTTAATCTATAATTAACTTTATCTGTTACTTGCTTAACTGTATTTCATAAGTGCATCATATTAATTTATTCTTATTTGTTATTTGTGGTAGTTCATTGATTTTACCATTTATATACTTCATTATTTCTTATTTATTTTTCTTTTCACTTGCAATTTGTTTTTCATTAGGATATTGTAAAGCTCTTTGAGATACATGATTTTTATGAAAACATGCTGGAGAAACAAATGTGTTTATTGTTGTAAAAGAGAGATGTGAAAGGCACTATATAAATGATATATCTTTGACAGGCACTGCATAATAGATAGATAGATAGATAGATAGATAGATAGATAGATAGATAGATAGATAGATAGATAGATAGATAGATAGATAGATAGAAATGAAGGACACTATATAATAAATAGATAGATAGATAGATAGATAGATAGATAGATAGATAGATAGATAGATAGATAGATAGATAGATAGATAGAAATGAAGGACACTATATAATACATCGATAGATAGATAGATAGATAGATAGATAGATAGATAGATAGATAGATAGATAGATAGATAGATAGATAGATAGATAGAAATGAAGGACACTATATAATACATAGATAGATAGATAGATAGATAGATAGATAGATAGATAGATAGATAGATAGATAGATAGATAGATAGATAGATAGATAGATAGAAATGAAGGACACTATATAATACATCGATAGATAGATAGATAGATAGATAGATAGATAGATAGATAGATAGATAGATAGATAGATAGATAGATATGAAAGGCACTATATAATAGATAGATAGATAGATAGATAGATAGATAGATAGATAGATAGATAGATAGATAGATAGATAGATAGATAGATAGATAGATAGATAGATAGATAGATAGAAATGAAGGACACTATATAATACATAGATAGATAGATAGATAGATAGATAGATAGATAGATAGATAGATAGATAGATAGATAGAAATGAAGGACACTATATAATACATCGATAGATAGATAGATAGATAGATAGATAGATAGATAGATAGATAGATAGATAGATAGATAGATAGATAGATAGATAGATAGATAGATAGAAATGTAGGACACTATATAATACATCGATAGATAGATAGATAGATAGATAGATAGATAGATAGATAGATAGATAGATAGATAGATAGATAGATAGATATGAAAGGCACTATATGATAGATAGATAGATAGATAGATAGATAGATAGATAGATAGATAGATAGATAGATAGATATGAAAGGCACTATATAGCAGATAGATAGATAGATTGAAAGAAAGATAGATTTTATTACAATTAGAATTAGACATATTATACGATACCAGTGTATAAAATATATAAAACTCTCTCAGCTTTCAGACTTTTCTAATCAAATTTCACCACTAGGCATTTGTTGTTTTCCATTGAATATAACACATTATTTACACCCTGGATTTCTTTAACTATGTCTATTTCATTAGTTAATTTATAATATGCAATATTAACCTTAAATCTCCTATGAATAAGCACCTTGAACTTTACTAAAGCATCTGTGATTAGTAATTTCTTCTTGTATTTAGAAGGCCATAGATAGATAGATAGATAGATAGATAGATAGATAGATAGATAGATAGATAGATAGATAGATAGATAGATAGATAGATAGATAGATAGATAGATGAAAGGCACTATATTTTAACACATTAGATTTGAGAAAGGCACTACTGAGAGAGGAGCCCTCAGTCTGCAACAAATCTGCTACCGTGGAGGTCTAACTTTCTGCACTCTTCTTTTTCCCCCCGTACACTTTGTTGTTTTGAACACTTCATGCAGACCCCCACTGTTTATCTGTCCCTCTACTTTGTACATTCGTTTCATTTCAATGACACACTTTAATACTAGAGCTCTAGTTTTATTATTTGAATGCATACATAATAAAATACATTTTGTAAAGATCACTTACAGTATTAAATTATTTTGATGTCAGGAATAAAAAAGTCCATTTTTTTAGCCATACAAAACAGCATCCCACATACTACAGTACTCCCTTTGATCTTAAAGTTCTAAAACAAGTCAAATGTCAGTTCTAATCATCATTAATAATTCAATGCATTTCAAAATCACTTTAATTCAAGTCAGACTCACCGTGGTTTCTGAGTTGAACGGCACATGCAGACTGGAGAAGGAAGGTTTGATTTTGAAAGAGGAAGGCCGGGGCTCATTTCTAAGAAGGAAGTTTCAACAACTTCCAGAAGTGACGCTGGATGCCATGAATGACAGTTTTGCAGCCACTTGGATGACAAGAACACTTTCTCTCAGTTTTAATTCTCTATTTATCCAGTCTTCCATGTGGCTTCGCCCCCTCTAAATCCACACCACTTCTGCTATTGTACGATTTGCAGACCCTCTCACTGGGCAGACGCCGCACCTGCCAGACATTGTTCTGGTCATCCTCGTCTCTGGGGTCTTTTTAAACTGTCTTTGCGTCGGAGTTAACTGCAGTGTTATTGTTAAGTACATATTTTCCATATCTTTGTAACCCTCTGGAGATGTCATTGTGGACGTTTCTTCCTAAATACCTAAATGGTGCCTCACTGAGCTCTTCGGGACTTGCATCAGAGCAGAGTTGTCATTATTTTTAAACAATATATGGGGCTGGAATGCCACTGTGTGCTTTATGGGTGCACAGAATTTTTTTGCTTTAATTATTTTATTTCTTAAAACATAGATTGATGTGACATTTAGTTGACAGCCTGCTTTCGAGGAGGAAATGACATTGGACAGCCATTGGTGTCACTATATAGAAAGGTATTCCTGTTTGTTAGAAATATAAGACCTCCTCATTCATCTTCACATTTTTCCATTTTCATATGGGGTCTCTATAAATAGTATGTCTTTATAGGTCTCTCTCTATATATTTCTCTCTATATATGTCTCTATAGGTCTCTATGTATAAAATGGGGCCTGCCCCATTCTCAGTGGTACAATTTATACCTGATTCTCCTTTCTCCCTTTAATCCCCCTTCACACAGTCCATCCACTTTTTCTTGTCCTCCATTTCCATGATTCTTCTCCCCACGTTGCTAACCTCTCTTCTCATGACATGACCATAAACTACTTTCCTGTATTTTCTTTCAGATTTCTCCAACTTTATCTTCACCACAGATTCTCTCAATCTATCACTTTCTATTGTTCCTTGAATCTACAAGTTGGCTGGGCATGTTTGGTGACTGGATGCCCTTCCTAATGCCAACTGCAGTTCTCAATGATGGGCCTAGTCTTTGACTAAAAAGCAGTTTAGCAGTATTCTTGAGACCCCAAACACCACCACCACCACCACACCAGAAGGGGGAACTGACTCGTCTATTTTGAGTAGGAGAAAATAATCTGAGGAATTTTCCTGTTGCGCTCCTTGTGCTTTGGAATCAGAGTTTTCTGCTTTTAGTTAGAACTACCCACCAAAGCTAAAAAGCCTGGTCTACTAGCAGGGGCCACATAGTTTACAAAGTTTACCATGGTGTGCCATGTGGTGGTCCTGCCATAGCTTTACAATTAGTAAAATCAATGTACTAGCAGGAGCAAACATGGTGGAATAAAAACTAGTCAGAGACGCTAGAATTTTCCTGAATTTTCCTGAAAGCCCACATCAATAAAACACCACACCACTAAGACCTCCTCATTACCAGAGCATACTGGACTCCCCCCACTACAGCACATCTAAGCCAGGGGGGCCTCCTGTCTCAGAAATATGTCACTAGCCAACTGTGGAAACAGACATCTTGCAGATAGCGTGGAGCCCATCGGGGCCAAAGGTAAAGTGAGAGGCGGAAAGAAAAACTGTGGCACAGTAATGGTGGCTGATATTACAATGAAAACAGCTGATTTTATTCAACAAGTCAACTCAAAAGGGCAGTCGTTAAGTGATGAATATTTACAGTGAAAAAACAACTGTATTCAAAAATAAAGTTAACTCTCATGAATACACACAAGTAGGTAACACCAAAAACACACAGAAAACCCCATGGTGCCACACTCAAAACTAAAATCAAAAAAGGGTTCTAATCCAGTAAACGAGATCTATCTATCTATCTATCTATCTATCTATCTATCTATCTATCTATCTATCTATCTATCTATCTATCTATCTATCTATCTATCTATTATATAGTGCCTTTCATATCTATCTATCTATCTATCTATCTATCTATCTATCTATCTATCTATCTATTATATAGTGCCTTTCATATCTATCTATCTATCTATCTATCTATCTATCTATCTATCTATCTATCTATCTATCTATCTATCTATCTATCTATCTATCTATTATATAGTGCCTTTCATACCTATCTATCTATCTATCTATCTATCTATCTATCTATCTATCTATCTATCTATCTATCTATCTATCTATCTATCTATCTATATATTGTATAGTCCCTTTTCTATCTATCTATCTATCTATCTATCTATCTATCTATCTATCTATCTATCTATCTATCTATCTATCTATCTATCTATTATATAGTGCCTTTCATATCTATCTATCTATCTATCTATCTATCTATCTATCTATCTATCTATCTATCTATCTATCTATCTATCTATCTATTATATAGTGCCTTTCATATCTATCTATCTATCTATCTATCTATCTATCTATCTATCTATCTATCTATCTATTATATAGTGCCTTTCATATCTATCTATCTATCTATCTATCTATCTATCTATCTATCTATCTATCTATCTATCTATCTATCTATCTATCTATCTATCTATCTATTATATAGTGCCTTTCATATCTATCTATCTATCTATCTATCTATCTATCTATCTATCTATCTATCTATCTATCTATTATATAGTGCCTTTCATATCTATCTATCTATCTATCTATCTATCTATCTATCTATCTATCTATCTATCTATCTATCTATCTATTATATAGTGCCTTTCATATCTATCTATCTATCTATCTATCTATCTATATATCTATCTATCTATCGATCTATCTATTATATAGTGCCTTTCATATCTATCTATCTATCTATCTATCTATCTATCTATCTATCTATCTATCTATCTATCTATCTATCTATTAATTATATAGTGCCTTTCTATCTATCTATCTATCTATCTATCTATCTATCTATCTATCTATCTATCTATCTATCTATCTATCTATCTATCTATCTATCTATTATATAGTGCCTTTCATATCTATCTATCTATCTATCTATCTATCTATCTATCTATCTATCTATCTATCTATCTATCTATCTATCTATCTATCTATCTATCTATCTATCTATTGTATAGTCCCTTTTCTATCTATCTATCTATCTATCTATCTATCTATCTATCTATCTATCTATCTATCTATCTATCTATCTATCTATCTATTAATTATATAGTGCCTTTCCTATCTATCTATCTATCTATCTATCTATCTATCTATCTATCTATCTATCTATCTATCTATCTATCTATCTATTATATAGTGCCTTTCATATCTATCTATCTATCTATCTATCTATCTATCTATCTATCTATTATATAGTGCCTTTCATATCTATCTATCTATCTATCTATCTATCTATCTATCTATCTATCTATCTATCTATTATATAGTGCCTTTCATATCTATCTATCTATCTATCTATCTATCTATCTATCTATCTATCTATCTATTATATAGTGCCTTTCATATCTATCTATCTATCTATCTATCTATCTATCTATCTATCTATCTATTATATAGTGCCTTTCATATCTATCTATCTATCTATCTATCTATCTATCTATCTATCTATCTATCTATCTATCTATCTATCTATCTATCTATCTATTATATAGTGCCTTTCATATCTATCTATCTATCTGTCTATCTATTATATAGTGCCTTTCATATCTATCTATCTATCTATCTATCTATCTATCTATCTATCTATCTATCTATCTATCTATCTATCTATTATATAGTGCCTTTCATATCTATCTATCTATCTATTATATAGTGCCTTTCATATCTATCTATCTATCTATCTATCTATCTATCTATCTATCTATCTATCTATCTATCTATCTATCTATCTATCTATCTATCTCTCTTGCTGTCTGTGTGTTGCTCGATTAGTGCTGTCTGGGGTGGGCGTGTTCGAGTCGTGGGAAGCCGATGGGCGTCGAGCTCTCTGTGTAAGTCTTTTACTTTTTCTCCTTTTTTCTTTCTCTTAGTTGTTTTTTTCTTAGTGTTTTGTCTTAGAATTGTTTTTTTTTTATAGCTTTTACTGTTTAAGACGCGGCTTTGGCGGTTATCGCCATGGCCGTGTCCAAAGGCAGGGCTCCTGGATTGTTACCAAAGGCATTTGAAAATCTTTCACGCCGTCATGGCGCAAAGGTCCTGGTGGACCCCCAGGTTTCTGCCGAAGCATGTGTGGTGGGAGTAGGAAAGGTTGTCGGCTATAAAAATGTCCTATCCGCCTCCAGAATGAACAAGGCTGTGGTTGTTTTTTTAAACGACGAGTCTCTTGTAAATACACTCGTTGAAGAAGGGGTTGTTATCAATGGCGCATTAGTTCCTGTCCTGCCGTTATCAGCGCCTGCGAAGAAAGTTATTGTTTCTAATGTTCCACCTTTCTTAAAAAATGATATTTTACTAAGGGAATTGAAACGTTATGGGCAGATAATGTCTGATATAGTATTGATCCCACTTGGCTGCAAGATGCAGGAATTAAAACATGTGGTCTCCTTTCGGAGACAAGTTTATATGATTTTAAATAACATGAATGAGGAAATAAACGTGGCGCTCAGGTTTAAGGTAGAGGGCGATGATTATGTAGTATTTGTCACTTCAGATACAATGAAATGCTTTAACTGTGGCAGAGCTGGACACAAGGCGGCACAGTGCAAACATGAACCTGGGGTGCTGCCGGGCGGCTCCGCTCCGATTAAGGAGAACAATGACGGGGTTAACGATGAAAACTGCGAGTCTGAGTATGAAAGTGAGGTGGACAATATGGAGGATGATGGGTCTGTGTGTAATGATCGGTTGGAGGGTGCGGGTGTTGTGTGTGATCGGCCTGCAAGTTTTCTGTCTGAAGACGCTCCAGAGAAGAGCGCGCTTCTTGTTGCCAATGAAAAGCCGGCTGAAGCCGACAGTGCAGAGTGTAAAGTAAGTGCAGAGTGTAAAGTAAGCACAGAGCCTGAGACCAGTAGCAGTGAGGGGACGACATTGAACGCTCTTTCCGAAGGAGTTGCGCCAGTCGCCACTGCTGTGAACGAGTCTCAGGTAACCGATGAAACTGCACAAGTCCAGGCCGCTGAGAACGCACTGCTGACGAAGCAGAGCTCGGCGCAAGTCGTGGAAAGGCAGCTGAGTGAGAGGCCGATGGACGGGGTGTGTGCCGTGGAGAGTGGGAGTGCAAGTGTGAGCGAGAGGGATGAGAGTTTCAAAGTGCCCCGTCATAAGCGAAAGAATAAATCGGAGAATACGAAGTCTGCAAAGAAAAGCCTCGTGTCCAGCGAGCCATCCAGTGAACGCAGCCACTTGTTTAAAAGTTACAGTGACTGTGATGTGGGTGACAGGGAGGATGAGGGCAGTGACACTGACGCCTCCGTGAGAAGCGAGTCCTCATCAAGGTATACACTCGGAGGCGGATACAGCACCGCAAGTATTCGGTATTTCTTGGAATTTATTGAGGGCAAGAGAGGAGTTAAAGTGGAGGAGCACTTCCCAGATGTTCAGCTCTTCCTGGTGTCAGCACAGAGGGTGATGCGCAATGCCGTACAGCTTGGCATGGACCAGAAAGAGTCCGTGAGATTAAAGAATCTGATCAGTAGGGTTAGGAAATCACTGCTTTAATCATGATGGAGGTAGTTCTACGTTGCTTTTATTCGTTTGTGTTGTGTAATTTATTGGTCACTCCCTTGTGCTTTGTATTAATGGACTCTTTACATATTGGGAGTCTAAATGTAAATGGGTGTAGGGGAGACGCAAAAAGGGCTGCTGTTTTGATTATTTAGGGCAAAAAGGCCTTCACATAGCACTACTTCAGGAAACACACACCGATATTAGGAATCAGTCGGACTGGCTACGTGAATGGGGGGGTCAGGCTGTGCTTAGTCACGGATCCCATATCAGTGCTGGGGTTGCTGTGCTGATTTCCAAAACTGTAAATTTACAGATTACTAATATTAGAGAGGTGGTGGCTGGGCGCCTGCTGGTGGTGCAGATTAAAGTTGGTGATCAGGACCTCGTGTTCATTAATTCCTATGCACCAACAAATGGTCGAGAGAAGATCTGTTTCTTTGATTCATTGAGAAAGGTGGTGGAATCGTTTATTAATGGGGAAATTCTTCTACTAGGAGGGGATTTTAATTGTACAGAAAATGCTCAACTGGATCGAAATGGTACTGAGCCTCATCCAGCTTCTGTCAGAGTATTACATACTTTATTACAGCAGTCAGATCTGGTGGACGTATGGCGGAATAATTTTCCTACAGATAGACAATACACCTGGGTAAAAGGGGGGGGTGGCCGCATTTCAATGGCACGGTTAGACAGGTTTTACTGTTCACGGCATCTTCTGAATACAATCACCACTACTTATATCTGTCCTTTCGGTCTTTCTGATCACTCGCTAGTAGCATTAAAGCTCACCTTTTCTAAAAAACTTTTATTCAAGTGTTTCTGGCAATTCAATGTTTCCCTGTTGGATGATTCGAACTTCCTTCAGTGCTTTGAATTTTTCTGGCAGCAATGGACCCTCACTAAATCCAAATTCACTTCCCTCAAACAATGGTGGGATGTCTCAAAAGTACAGATCAAAGCTTTTTGCCAACAATACACCAAGCAAGTGACGAAGAGGAACGTGGACCATATGAAAAGCCTGGAGGAGGACATCACTGAACTACAGGCTACTCTTCAAAAAACTTTTGATAAGGATACCTTTGAAATTTTAACAGCAAAAAAACATTCACTGTCTCAGCTTCTGGAGTTGCAGGCTCAGGGAGCTTAGTGAGGTCTCGCTTCCAGAATCTGAATCACCTGGATGCACCCACAAGGTTTTTTTTTAGTCTTGAAAAGAAGGAAGCACAGAGCAAGACAATCCATATGCTCCGTGACACCAACGGTCAAGAACTGTGTACTACAGGGGAGATAAGAAACTTTGCTGTATCATTTTACAAGAATTTATTCAAGGAGGAAAGCATCGATGAGGCTGCAATGTCTGAGTTTTTGGATGGTGTGCCAACAATTTCGGAAAAGTTAAAATTACATCTGGACACCGAGATTACTCTGCAGGAACTCTCCGACTCGCTGTCTAATTTAAATGTTGGAAAGACTCCGGGGATTGACGGGATTCCAACAGAATTTTATAAGCAGTTTTGGCATCTGTTGGGACCAGACATGATTACAGTGTTTCTGGAGAGTATTAAGGTTGGTGAATTACCACTGAGCTGCAGAAGAGCTGTCATCGTTCTGCTACCAAAAACAGGGGACTTGTGTCAAATCAAAAACTGGCGTCCTGTGAGCCTATTGTGTACAGACTACAAGATCTTTTCAAGGGCCTTGGCCAACCGCCTGAGGAATGTAATGGACTCTATAATTCACCCGTGTCAATCATACTGTGTGCCAGACCGGTCAATTCATGATAATATTTTTGTATTGCGGGATGTTATCTCAGCATGTAATCTGTGTGGGGTTGATTTGGGGATTCTGTCCCTAGACCAGGAAAAGGCTTTCGATCAAATAGATCACCGATATTTGTTTAATACATTGAAAAGTTTTGGTTTTGGGGACAGTTTTATAAATATGATAAGGCTATTATATACTAATATTTTTGGAGTTTTAAAAGTCAACGGTTCGCTGAGTGCCCCGTTCTCAGTAAAGAGAGGAATTCGACAGGGCTGTGCTTTATCTGGAATGCTATATGCTTTGTCAATTGAACCATTTTTACGTCAGATAAGTCGCAGACTGCAGGGTGTGGTTTTTCCTATGTGCCCAACTGTTAATTTAAAATATTTGGCCTATGCTGATGATGTTGTCATCTTTGTCACATCAAACGATGACATTAAAATGTTAATTTCATGTCAACAAGTATTTGAGAAAATATCGTCAGCAAGAATCAACTGGGCCAAAAGTACCGCTTTTTTGATTGGCTCCTGGACAGCATGTTCACCACCAGATCTGCCCTTAGAAATGAGGTGGGACAGAAGGTGTTTTCGATATCTCGGGGTGGTGATGGGTGCTGAGGGGGTGGACAACAGTAATTGGGAAGGATTTTTAGATAAAGTAACTATGAGACTGAACAAATGGAAGTGGATTGTGTCTAAGCTGTCTTACAGGGGACGTGTGATTATAGTTAACAATTTGATAGCCTCACTGCTCTGGCACAAACTTGTGAGTGGGGACCCTCCTCCTGGGCTTTTACACAGAATCCAGAAACTTCTGGTTGATTTTTTTTGGGTGGGCCTACACTGGATTAAACAAAGTGTACTGTTTTTACCTTTGGAAGAGGGTGGTCATGGGCTCATTGATGTTGTCTCTAAAGTTGCACAATTTCGACTTCAGGTTCTGCAGAAGGTTTTTTTTGTTTCTCACCCTCTGAGTTGGAGAGAGATGGCGATGGGTTTCTTCCGCCGAGTGGGAGGCTTCGGTTTTGATAAACAACTTCTGGTGATGAACATTCACAAAATGGACCTGTCCAGCCTACCCCATTTTTACAAGGGAGTCTTATTAACGTGGCACTTTGTCTTTAAAAGAAACTTTGCTACATCTGGTTGGTTGGCTGATGAGCCTTTAGTTTTCAACTCTGTTTTTTCATGTCCTCTGTTGTTAAGTGATAGTTTTGTTAAAACACTCATCACACATCAAATACTTACACTGTCCCAAATTTATGATGACAGCAAGAAGTCCTTTATTGACCCAGCAGTGCTATCTTCAATACTGGGGGTCAAGTCAGTCAGAATGCTTCAGAGTTTTTTATCATTCATGGCCAAAGATTATCATCGGCTGAACAACTCGATCAGAGCAGTGAACACGGAGATGGAGGTCTGCCCTGCTGTTGATCTGTCCTCACTCACCGATAATACGATCGTGTCATTCCATAAAGGAGAAGTCGTGAGTTTTAAGTCTCTGTCGAAAGGGGACCTTTATAAATATTGTGTAAAAACTGTACACTTTGCAGCACTAAAAACAGCATGTGACACACCATGGAGAGAATATCTGGGGGTGGAAGGTGGGAGTGCACCTGCTTGGAGGGAGCTATATAAGCCCCCGAATAAGAAAAGAACAGCAGACTTACAATGGAGAGTCCTGCATGGGATTGTTGCTACCAATTCCTTTTTAAAAATATTTGAGCAGAAAGAGGATGATACTTGTGTATTTTGTGGACAAAAAGAAACTATATTCCACTTATTTTTGCAATGTATGAGACTTAGTTTTTTTTTCATTTTTTTTAGTGAAATATGTAGAAGGTTAATGGGGAAATTTAACAATATCATGTTCATTTATGGAACAAAATATAATAAGGAAAATCGTCAAAAAGTTCAGCTATTAAACTATTTATTGGGTGAAGCAAAATTAGCAATTTTAAAGAGTAGAAATAATAAACAATCTGGGACAGGGGCTACTGATGCTGTGATGATTTTCAAGATAAATGTACGCTCCAGAATAATAATGGAATATACGTATTATAAATTGATGAATACATTAGATTTGTTTAAAAATGTGTGGGGGATTAAAGGGGTGCTTTGCTCAATTGCTGATGGAGAACTAAAAATGAATGTATAAGACATTATTGAAGTTCTCCTTTTTGTGTTTTCTTATAATGATGTAAAATAGATGAGCTAATCAAACGGTGTAACATCATAATATTTCTGTTGAAGTTTTGATTTGGGACTTTTACGTGCTTATTTGATACGGGCTCAGGGGGTTTAAATTGTAAATTAGAAGAATGGAAAAGTTTTTTTGGGTCATTTCAAATTAATATAAGAAATAGTATATCAAATACGGACTGCAAGGGAATTGATTCTCATTTGATGCAGCAGCCTGTAAAATTTGGTTATATGTTACCTGTTATATATTTGATTTATTGCTATTTGATCAATAAAGGTCTTTTTAAAAATAAAAAAAATATCTATCTATCTATCTATCTATCTATCTATCTATCTATCTATCTATCTATCTATCTATCTATCTATCTAATCGTAGATTGCTGAGGCCCACCTTGAGTTACCGTGAAACACGTGGTGTTCGTGTAGCTGACTCACAATTAATTGTAAAACACTTTTATTCAAGCAGAGTTTACTCAGCTAAATCATGGAATACCATAGAGAAGTTTTAAAAAATCATGTATCACAATACACAGCACATACTTTATAAAACCCCATACACACGAATCACAACACATAAAGCCACAGGAACACGTAACACATACCAAGAACCTCAACCTTCCTCTTTATTGCATCAGAAATCCAGTCCCTGAAAATACAGAAGATCAAAATATGCAAAACAAACAAAAATATGCAAAACAAATTGAACCCAAATGAATTAAATACACAATGTCAATGCAGGTAAGTTAGATCTTTCCCACAGATACACAGTCCCTAAGGCCCACCTGTATAACTGCTCCAGTTAGCCCACTGCCTATGGTATCTGACAATCTGCCTCAGGATTAATTCAAGATGCCAGTTGTGTTGTAAGCCTTGCCTCTCATTTTCCCTTTTTTGACTAAAACAATATTTATTTTTAAACATGCCATTCAATCACAGGATGTTCTCTGGTGGCCCTGACATGGCAAGATGGATCTTGCAACGTAGGCAATAGAATTTATCAGGGTACAAGTTATTCAGCAAGTGGTGCAGAGAAATAAAAATAAAATACCACACTTTTACTTATGTAGATTTGTTACAATTTGAGATTCTCTGCTGACTTTGACACAATAAAGGCCAATCTGTCCAGTGAATCACCAACATGAACAGCAACAAGAGGACAAACTACAAGTGACCTCTGCACCAATCCCCTGGAAGGCCAATGATCTGCTTGCAGATTTCAAAGCAAAATTAAAGATTCTCAGTCAAAATCTGAAACACGTGTCAAAACACAGCTGATCAAACAAGCCCTAACAGAATCTTTGCCAAATCAAACAAGAAGCACCTAGCAATGTATCCTAACCTAGGAGAGAGGGCACACTGGGCCGCCATCTTAAAGAAGGCCATTAAATGATGTCACATGGTAGCAATAACATCATAACCGTAACCAATATGGCTGTCACAATTACGAAAATCACATAAAATGGTAATGTTTGCTAAAAAAGCCCAATTAAATCCTCTATGATCCAATGTTGTATAACAAGAAAATGTGAAACTGCCAAGAGGTGAACACTTTTCAAAGGCACATCTTTAAATATGTTTAAAAAAAAAGTTAAAAGGGTTAGAAGTTATTCAGCGATACACAGACCAACACACCAAAAAACAAAAAAAAGGCCTGAAAAAGACAAAAATGGGTCGGAGAAAATCAAAATAAAATCAAATCCTAACAACCAGCAGCACAGAATACAAGAGCAGAAATTTCCTTAAATGAAACAAGAAAAAATAAAATCTAAGTTTATGGCAGCAGTAAACAAAGTGAAAATCCTGAGATAAAACTCAGTCTGACTTGATGCAGATGTCAAGAACACGCTGGAGTTGTTGAGATTTAGAATTCAATTTTCTATCACACATTGGCTTTTAGAGTTAATGCACTGCTATCAGGACTGACAAGAAACAGTAAAATAAAGAAACAGCGAGCATGGCAGCCGAGAGCAGCGACGAAACATGAAAATGAGAATTTCACTCTGCTGTGTACGTGCGGGCGGCACGGTGGCGCAGTGGTAGCGCTGCTGCCTCGCAGTTAGGAGACCCGGGTTCGCTTCCCGGGTCCTCCCTGTGTGGAGTTTGCATGTTCTCCCCGTGTCTGCGTGGGTTTCCTCCCACAGTCCAAAGACATGCAGGTTAGGTGGATTGGTGATTCTAAATTGGCCCTAGTGTGTGCTTGGTGTGTGGGTGTGTTTGTGTGTGTCCTGCGGTGGGTTGGCACCCTGCCCGGGATTGGTTCCCTGCCTTGTGCCCAGTGTTGGCTGGGATTGGCTCCAGCAGACCCCCGTGACCCTGTGTTCGGATTCAGCGGGTTGGAAAATGGATGGATGGATGGGTATACATGCGACATGCACTTACACTAAACACAACTAAACAAACAGAGCAAGGGTTTTTACATTTTACATGTGTAATAACTTTCATTTTTCTTTTTGCTGTTTGTAAAGCACACAAATAGATGTGACACTGCGCTACAGAAAGAAATGAATGTCGATGTTGTTTAAGACCTCCAGGCCAGGCAACTCCGTCCTGCTCTGCCAGCTCAGTATAATTTAACGTCTTTGTTACCAACAATCAAGTACGAGATTCTGAAAGTCACCTGCAGCCTCTCCAGTGTCCTGCTTGACCAGAATATCACAAGTTACTCTGAGCAGTTTATTAGTTTTATTCTCCTTACCTGTTTATGTCCTGATGTCCGTGAACTGACGATGTGACTTTATTCAATATGCCGCTGCGGCCCCTCGACTTCAGCAGGCGTTGTCAGTTGTGAGGCCAAACCTGAGACTGCAGCAGGACTCGGTGTGTCTAATGTCTCTGGCTGCTCTTCTACATTACAGCAAAGTCTAAAGCAGCAAGTGCGGTCTTGTTATTAAAGCAATATAAATAAACAGGAATGCAGTCTGGCGAGTCTTCATCAGTCAAGGGGCCACTTTACCACCCGGTGCTCCTTACTAACAGATGCTAACAGACACGATTACAATACTGGCATGTGGGCCTTTCTTCAGATTACAGACGCACACAGAGTGGTGGCCACAGTGGCTCAGCGTCTGTCTCTTTACCCTCACTGGTCCATTTTCTGCCATTCATTGCTTCTGAGCACACACATTAAAAAGCAGGGATGAGTGACATGCTTTGTTCAAACTACAGTAAGTAGCTTATTTCTTATTGAAATTTATTATTTTTCAGTGAGTCATAAATTGCCAAGAATTTCTTAGGACCTGTCAGTACAGGTCTGGGTTTGCTGTGTTCAGTTCAATACAGTTATTTTTTACATTAATAATTCTGCTTGAAGTGTCCTAACTTGTGATTAATTATTATTGTTATTTTTTTTTTCTGATTTATTTTCATGAATGCCTCTGTGTTGTTAAGGACAACTGCACCATTGTTAAACCACCGTGTACAACCTTACGTTTGATACCAAAAACACCCCATTCACACTGCAGCTCCATTCCCATTTTTTCACTCTTATGTGACAACAATCTGATTTCTAGAGAAGTATAATTAGCAAAAAGTGTAATGGAATTAAAAACTTTTCAGAAGTATTTCCTCTATTCTCTTAACGACTGTTTTGCATCCAAACCGTCCATCACTCTCAGCGTTCTTTGGCCACATCTTTTATTCACTCAAACCCACAGCTCTGCTCTTTGTTTCTTGGTCCACTTCGTTGCCATCTTGAGCTGACAAATTCATTCACGTCCTACACTGAAATGATGTGAAGTCGAGCAGCAACCAGCATCTTTTCGTCTGACAGAATTCTTTAATCATTTTGTGCATGTGGGGCACATTCAGAATATACAGATTTGGATCATTCACTAACTTTATCTGAGGAGTCAAAATAAATCAATAAAATAAAATACAAGACAGGAGAAAGGAAATCAGGTGTGGAGCATGGACAGGGTTCATGCCTGGCCCGGACATCCCTTATACTTGTATTCCGGGGAGCAGCCATGGACTCCTCAATACCTTCCCCCGGGACGCTTGGTGGAAGCCTCCCTGGTTGATGCCTCAGTTTCCCACAGGGTTTCATGGGAGATTGAGTTCTTCCCAACCCTGTGGGGACCTGGGATGGCCACCAGGGGGCGAGACAGAGATGGTTAAGCCCAGCTGGTCTAATCATGGGCCCCATATGGGAATGCAATTGGGTAAAGGTGAACAAGCACCAAGAGCACTCCCAGAAGGGCCATAAAAAAGGCCAGCAACCACCACTCAGGGCCAGAATCGGGAGGAAGAGGACGAGGTGCCTGAGAGGAGTGGTGTTGCCAAAGGAAGGATTGCTGACACTATTAAAGAGGTACTTTGGGACTGTGTTATACCTGTGGGGTTCACGAGGAAGACGTGCCCCACGGCTGAAGAGAAAATAAAGAGTTGTTTAATTTATACGTGTCTCAGTGCGAGTCTGTGCCGGGTCGGACGCTTATATAGCGCCTTTATTCACACAGGTTAGTTACTTTTTTGCTGCAGTGTGAACATAACCTTAACTTGTGTTTCTTCAAGAAACTTATGACAACATCAGCTTGAGAAAATTTTAAATGTATGGAAATTCAAAATATCAATGTTAAATCAGAGTCCTATTGTAAATGCTTTTCATCGGGGAGGGGTGCCCACTTCCATTAATAGGTGGGATGTTATATCTGAAGGTAATAATATTGCACTGACCAAAGGAGAAAGATGGAGGAGGTTTAAAGTAATAAACTAACAGGTTCTTGTTGCTGAGTACACATTACACCGTAAGTGTAATACTATCAGCTTCCTATTGGCTCCCAAATACCCATAATTCCTTATTACTGCGGAACTCTCAATAGTTCAACAGACTTACAATATGCTGCATATTCATTCCCCCCCCCCTTAAAAATGTGGGTAACATATTAACAAACTGCATCTGCTATCTAAGAAGAGGAATATCACGATGTTGGCAATGCAGTTCACATTCTAACAAACGGGAGACAGTAAACCTCCTCTACATCCCGCGAACACAGAGGTTTTATTCTTCCCCAAAAGTCCAGGCCCTCATACAATGCCTCTTCTTGCTTCAGGCCGCCTCCACTCCTCTCCACCAAGACTTTGTCCTCTGCACTCCTGACTCCAGCCTCCGAATGGAGGAAGGCAGCCCCTTAATCCCTACCCGGACGTGCTCCAGGTGCCTCCCGATAATCTTACGCCAGCGCTCCCCAGTGTGGCGGAAGTACCGGCCGCGCACTCCGGGTGTCCCTGGTCTTCTTCCCCCCAGCACTTCCAGGTGTGGCGGAAGTGTTGAGGGCCAGGGCTCCTCAGGCATTGGGGTGCCCCCTGGCAGTGACCACGGGCCCCTATAGGGTTGAGCTTCTAAGCTTTGTTCCCATTTTCCCCAAAGCCACCAGGGCAGTCACCCCCTCGTAGTCTGGAGGAGGCTCAAGCCCTTCTCCAGTCCTCCTGGGCGTCCCGGCTGTACTGTGCAAAAGTTTTAGGCAGGTGTGAAAAAATGCTGTAATCAAAGAATGCTTTCCAAAATGGAAGTGTTAATCATTTATTTTCAGCAATCAACAAAATGCAGTGAATGAACAAAAGAGAAATCTAAATCAAATCAATATTTGGTGTGACCACCCTTTGCCTTCAAAACAGTAGTAATTCTTCTAGGTACACTTGCACACAGTTTTTGAAGGAACTCGGCTGGTAGGTTGTTCCAAACATCTTGGAGAACTAACCACAGATCTTCTATGGATGTAGGCTTCCTCACATCCTTCTCTTCATGTAATCCCAGACACACTCGTTGATGTTGAGATCAGGGCTCTGTGGGGGCC